>NC_040885.2:17817319-18117319 GCF_900634795.4 Betta splendens
CCTCTCGTTGCTCATTTGCTCAGTGAATGACTCGTTAGACTGTTCACACACTGAGAGCTCGTTTCAATGATTTCTCATTTCAGCCTTTGGTCCGTTCCGGGTTTCAGGTGAAGGTCTTCTGGTCCGTCTGCTGCTGCTGGTTCTGACAGAGGCTCCTCCTTAAAACAACACGACTGACGGCCTGTTGTTAAAGCCTGTGTAGATTCTGACAGATAACGACTGACTGTTCATTCGTTACAGATCATCTGTCCTTTGTCTAATCGCCTCTTCAGCCGCTCTCAGAAAAGAAATGTGCTGACTGTGCAGGTGAAAAGGTGAGGGGCTGCCCAAGGCTGTGTGTGTGTGTGGGGGGGGGGGGGGGGGGGGGGTTAATTAGTCCATACGTGTGCATGTTTGCTGTGAAGTTAGTGTTGCAGCAGCAACACGTCAGCCTGAAGGAACATGAGCAACATCCACCCGTTTCCCCAGTGAAGGAAACTGTTATCTTTGAACTCATTGAAGCGGGAGGGGAATGTATTAAGATTCCAGCTTTTAATGGGATCTGTCCACTGTCACAACTGTGACTGTGTCGTGGAGGTGAATTAATAGCAGGTTGGACTTTCTTCATCATTACTAAGAAACATGTCACATGTTAAAACGTCTGAAAGGTAAAAACACAACTATGATCAAAAAATCTAAATTTGAAAATGTGTGTTTGTTCTTCATTTGAAGCGAAGCCAGTCAAGATGCACATATAGTTTTGTGTTGATATGAGCTGTAACTGAATTTGTTTATTTGTACTTTTCAGGCCCTTCACCTGCTGCTCCATTCATCCATTCATCCATTCATCCATCCGGACTGAGTGGCTTTTGTATCTCCATTAAATGTGTGACACTGATTAGGAATCAATTACTTTAATTGCCTGTGCACCGTGTGTTAATTAGCACGAGTTCCTGCTGCAGCCAAACGCCTCTTTACTGCACTTACGTTCCCAAATTGGGTTATTTGGAAAAGTTGGAAAAGTTAGAATTTGGTAAAAGCCTTTTCCAATTACAAAAAACTTTTGTATTTGTGGTGCTTTAAGTAAAAACCAGACGTTTCCACTGTGGAGACGTGCTGAGCGTTTTGGCATCGCGTGGATGAGCAGAGCAGCCATTGCATCGTATCTGATTCAGATGCAAATACTGAAGTGTGAGGGGAATGTGCTGGAGCCACGTTGGACGAAGCTGCTCCGCTTCAGCATCAGCGCCGCGGCCGCAGCCTCTGCTCATCCATTCATCTGTGGACGCGCGGGGCTCCTGCACCCAGTGTGCGTCTAACGGAATGCTGCAGTACTTATTTATGTGTCCGATGCGGCATCCAGCTTTAAGACAGGGCTGCACACACACACACACACACACACACACACACATACACACACACAGTCACACACACACACACACGCACACACACACACACACAGACACACACACACACGCATGCACACACACACACACTCCACGACGTGCTGCTGCTTGTCAGGGCTCAGCTGCTAATCCTCATTGATTCATGGGATCGAGAGGAAGCAGCTCCCAGGAAGCGGCGGCTCAGACCCAGCGTCCGCGCCCATCATCCGCTGAGGCGTCGGCTCAGAGGCCTGGCTTCACGCTCCACTCATGGATTCACACACGTAGCGAAAAAGGTGCCGTCAGCAACACGTGGACGCGATGGATGGATGGACTGATACAAAGTGGGAGGACAGATGTTTAATTACTGAATGATGGATGACAGCTACATAAATAGGAGACGCACAGATGGACGTATGGAGATAGATGGGTGGATGCCTGGATGACGACATGAATGCATGAATGCATGGATAGATGACTGAAGTGCTAGACTGGTGACAGGAAGCCCTGTCAAGGCAAGAATAAAACAAAAGATCAGACAAAAATAGACTTTTTCTCCACTTTTGTGAGATCTGCAGAAACCAGCTGCAGTCGGTTGGTCGGTTCCTCCGAGCAGAGGCTTTAAAGGCTGCCGTAAATAACGGAGGACGGGGGAAGGGACGGACAGCCACACATTTCAAGGTTATGGTCTGTCCACGAATCAGTAAAGAGGAACCAGATGGGGCGTCAGACAGCCACAACTCACACATGAGCCCGAGGGCTGGAGTCCACGCGGCGCGGACGTCCCATCAGGCTCAGAGCCTCATCGAGACCAGGAAAGTGGATCCCCGTGAAATGGGTCGTTTCCCATGAAAACGCCGACTCAGCAGCTCTCCCCTCCCCTCCCGCACCCTCTGCCTCCTCTGCTCAGTCCCACCTCGTTTACTCGCTCCCACGTTCGTCAGAGGCGCGGGTGAGGACGGCGCGTGGGCCGCGCGGCAGCAACGGGCCGGACCCACGGGAGGAGAGGAGCCGCTCGGCCCGAAACAGTCTTCACCTTCACTTGTTTTCTTCAGAAGGTGTAAAACCTGAAGTTAGAGCTTATTTTGCCTTTTTATATGTAGAGGGAAAAATCTGCATTTCCAGAAAGCATTTAAATCAAATCCAAGTATTGTAACACTGATATGTGATGCATTATGATACAGTCAAACGTCTTCATGCGCTAGTGGCCCCAAATGTGGGTCCTTTTACTGTTGATTGTGGACTTTTGACCATTTTTACTGGCATCTCACGTCTCTCAGATATTTCATAGCTATTAATCATTCTGTAACTGTTGAGTCTTCGTTTTCCTGCACTTTGTCTCAGCAGGCATCAGTTTGTGTGAACTGGAGCTGGAGACGGAGCGGCTTTTCGCCTCACATGTCTGTTACATCCTGTGTTATATAAGGTGTCGCTCTGTGGTTATACATATTTGACCAAACCTGCTGCTTCCGAGCGGCAGGGAAACATCTTCCGGCTGCCGTGAGAAAGTGATGTCACCGTGAATATTGTATAAGTCGTATAAGCTTTTGCTCTTATGGACATGCATATTTGACCGAACCTGAGGCGGAGGAGGCGCTCGGCACTCAACATGCAATATGAATGTTTGTGTGTGCACAAGCAGCACCGCTACAGGCCCAGCCCTCAGTTTACCCTTGAAGTGTCCGATTGTATTCAACAGCTCAGCGCAAGCGCATGAAAAGGCTGAAAACAGCAGTGAATTCCTGCTGCAGCGTGTGTTTGACAGGCTTCAGGCTTGGACCCGACAGTCGAAGCGTGAACGCTTCCACTGCTGGGTTTGATCATTTCTAAATCCATCCAATCTTATTTTGAAAACATCCATTCTCCTTCTCCTTCTTCTTCTTCTTTTAAAAGGTAATTGAACCCATTAGTAGCACATTAACAACATTAACAACATGAGCAGGGGAACGTTTGCGTTAACTAACCCATTTTACTCCATGCTGCCCCCTGCGGCCAAAGTCTGTAACTGCATGTGAAAAACAGTACAAAACAAATAAAAAAATCCCCCTACTGAGACTTGAGTCCTATTAAAGTCACCACCCAGACAAATACCTGCAGGTTCAGCTCAGGATGGGAGACTTCAGCCACGAGGAGGAATCGACTGACAGCTGCTTTTTGCACAGACCTCAGGGACTCGCGTCTAACGAAGGAACAGACAAAATGAGACGCTCCGGCGTGTCCTGTGCATTCGACATCACACTCCTGCAGCACCGAGGTGTTCCCAGTCAGCCTCCTAAATGAATTTTTCAGTGCGGACGTGCCTCGCATTCCGCCCGACGGCAGCAGAGGGATCCCCTGTTATAATGCTGTCTGTAATTATTGGGTTATTGAGGAGCGGAGGAGCCGACCTGAGCCCTTCACACTCATGATCACAACCACAAACATCAATACCCCCCCCTCAGCCGCCTTCCCCTCCTCAGACGGCGGAGTGGAGGAGGCAGCGCTGCTGGGAATCCCACAGTCATACATTATATAACGCGCTGTGTGCTGCAGTCATGGTGCTCACGCTGTGACACTGATTAACTGGTGGTTGTTCTTCTAAATCGAGCAGATCAGCCTCCGTGTGCAAAATGAATCATTTTTTCCGTGTACTTAAAGTTTGCCCCCTGATTTGGTTAAAGCGCCCGAATTTGCTCAAATGTGCCGTTAGGACGTGAGTCAGTGTTTTCTGACGCCGAGGATCCAGCAGCCGGAACCGCTTCAGGCGTCTCCGGTCGTGTTCATGGGAACGACACAGTGGAACACATGTCCCTTGTATGAACTAGTCTATGAAACGTGCTGTTCCGTCCTCCAGGGGATGAGTCAGGGCGTAAATGGGAGTTAATGCATTAAGCGGCTGATAAGAGGCTGGTCTGGGTCAACCCGTCCCCTGGACTCGCTCAGAACGCTGAGTTCTGCTCCGTAGTGGCTCCAGCCCTGGACCTGCAGCCCTGGATCTGCACCAGCATCTGTTTGAGGCTGTACAGTTCGCACACACAGATTGCTTTAGCAAGCGCGGTTGCAGTTAATGAGTGGGAAGGAGAAGGAGAAGCTGAAGGGAGACGCCCCATTAAGCCTCCATCTAATTTCCTCGTCTGCGTTTTAATGCACCGGAGACAGTCGAGCTGCTCAGATTTATATGGTTTCTGCATCTGTTGTCAGAAACAAAGATGAGACGGAGAAACAATGATGATGGTGACGTCTTAAAGAGAAACTCTTTGTTCCGTTTTATGATGAGAAATGCAATGGATTCAACACCAGCATTTACTTCCCTGTCCGTGTGTTGTTTATATTGATCCGCAGTGAATAACTGGATGAAGATGCTTCAGCCGTAAAACATAAGAGCACCTCCAGCTCTACACATCCACTCATATTAATAATGAGCCTCCAGATTTGCTATGAAACCATCATCAGGAGCTGTTGAGACGCGGAGAAGCAGCTAATCAATGTCAACGCCGCTGATGAGTCAGCTGCATAATGAGGATGATAATGTCACCGCTTTGTAACACAGCCGCACATCCACAGCCGCTGTTACTGTGTGCGTTTCAGGGACTCCATCCCGGCTGACCTTCAGCGACGCAGCCAGAATCTGGAGCCTCAAACGCCTCCAAACGGGCGGTGAACAGGTGAAGAGGGCAGAGGTCAACAGCAGTGTGTTAGTGGAGCTGAGGAGCCAATGGGAGGCGGCTGCTGCAGGCACAGAGGGACCAGCACATGTAGACACAGGTGAGTGGATCAATAGCTGCGGTCCCCAGAAGGCCCCACCGCGTCCTCCAGCCGCCGCCTCAGCACCGCATCCTCCGGCTTCATCAGCACCGCATCCTCCAGCTTCATCAGCACCGCATCCTCCAGCTTCATCAGCACCGCATCCTCCGGCTTCATCAGCACCGCATCCTCCGGCTTCATCAGCACCGCATCCTCCGGCTTCATCATCGCACTCAGTCACGATCGCTGGGGTCTGTGTGGAGCTGCGGGCGCTGGTGGCAGACTGCTAATGCAGACGTAGCGGAGCGGCGTGGGCGCGAGGTCACAGCCAGAATCAATACGGAACCGTTGGAGAAAGTTGGGCAGCGGCGACGGGAGGGAGAGAGACGCCGAGGGGGCAGGTACAGAGGGGGCGGGAGACGGCGAGCGCCGCTGATTTGAATTCTATTCATAATTCTCAGCTGGGAGGCTGAAGCTGAAGGCGGCGGATGATGAGAGATGGAATGAAAGAGGGGGAGAAGGTGTGGGAGGAAGAGAGAGAAACAAAGGGAAGGACAGGATGGGTTGGAGTGCTGCGTCTCTGAGGGGGAGGGAAAGTGGGAATTAAATACAGCTCGGCTTCAAACGGAGAGGTAGAGAGACAGACGGAATGAATGAGGGAGAGAGAGAGAGAGAGAGAGAGAGAGAGCGTCACTGCTGTGTGGAAGCTTGGACACTGACTTACAGCAGCTGCCTGGTTCCACTCCTGCAAGTCAGAAACTATTCTGCTCCATGTAGAGACGTGGAGGCAGCGCCGCGCTGGTCCGGACCCAGAACCACCTCCACCGGTTTGAAGCTGCCATTTCAGGGGGTGTGAGTCTGAGGGCGTCCGGATGCTGAGGAGGAGCTTCTTCAGCTGCAGCTCGAGTCTCTGCCGTTAATGGCTAACGCTTACAGTCATTAAAGTGTCGCTGCGACCTCAGGTGACCTCCGCACACCTGCGAGCTCCTGGAACCGGCTCCTGGAACCGGCTCCTGGAACCGGCTCCTGGAACCGGCTCCTGGAACCGGCTCCTGGAACCGGCTCCTGGAACCGGCTCCGGCCCCGAGGGCTCGGCCCCGTAACGAGGCCGAGGAACGAAACCAGCGCCGGCCCGTGAGTTAGTCACAGGTCATGCAGCCATTAGTGCTGCTTGATAGTGCTGCAATGACACCCTGCGGGTTCGTGGCCCCGCGAGCGCTCAGAGGCCCTGAAGCAGCCTCACGTCCTCACCGAGGCCACAGACCGAGGGCTGAGGTGCAGGAACAGGTGTGAGAGGGTGATCACTGTTTGGGTCGAGTCAGGGAGGATGTTAAGACACTTACCTGGAAATTAGCATGCGTCTGAACGGCCACACCTTCTCTGAGGGTTCCCACTAAACACACACTCACAGGAACTGGTTCCACTGCAGCAACACCGGCTTCACAATGACTCCCCAGAATAAAGTTAGACAAATAATAGAAAGGGGAGAGGAAATAGAGCAAAGTTAAGTCAACCAGCGCGCCTCGGCCTCCATATGTGGGCATGAAACACTGGCTTGTGTCTTGTGTCCCGCTGTCATAAACAAGCCGCTGCTGGCGCCGCTAACGCTCTAAATATGGACGCCGTAGCTGGTGTGTGTGGAAGCTGCAGGCGCCTGTATAAACATCCAGCCACACACAGAACACGCTGGAGACGTACGTTCAGGCCTCACGTCCTGATGCCGTGGTTCCTCCTACAGTGGCAGCCAGTCAAAGGCCACAGTGACAGAACACAGCGTTTCTAATCAGCCGTCACATAAACGGCCGCGTCCCCATCTGTCGACAACGGCTTCACCTTTAGATCCAGGAATGATTTTTATCATCAGGAAAAACATCACTGCTCTGTGTAGAAAGCATCTCTAAATGGAAACACGGTCCAGCTTCAAATCGGTTTAGTATAAATACATATCACTTCAGAAATCTGCCCGTTTTTCTGGTAAATCCTGACATTGACGCTGAGAGACGTAAACGCATCACGCGAGTGTGAGACGCAGGTGAGCTGACGTGATGCGACACTGCCCCCGTGTGGACAGACGCAGACATAACACCGCAGCGCCTTCTCTGTAGAGGCAGCGCGGACCAAGCGAAGACTTTTCTTCATTAACATCATCTGTAACGTGTGTTAAACCCAACTTTATTGGAGTTGACACAAATACCTAACGCGTTAGTCAAATGAAATGTCCTCCTTCAGAGTCCCCGAACTAAAGAAAGTGCTGTTTGCTCTGCAGTGAAAGGGCCCCAGAGTGTATTTGTCTCCACTGATGTTCCCATGTCCGACCACTTCACATCCCCCGCCTCCGACGGGGCTTCAGCCAGCTTCCACCGCCTGTAGACTCACACTAATGGGCCCAGGGACAAAGCGGGCTGCTTCTGTTCTAGTGACAGAGAGCATCCGGAACCACTGGTCCTGATGAGAAGATGAGAGTCCATCGGTCCCCGCAGGACGTCAGCATCAAGCAGGCGCGAGTGTCTGCTGGTCAAAAAGACCTGATGTCTAGAATAAGAATGAAGTCCTGTATTTTCTCTTTGTGTGAAACCCTAGATTTCCTAACCCTAGATCCAAACATCCCTCTCTGTAATGACATAAACATTTCTGGGTCCGAAGCAGAGGCCTCGTGGGGTCTCTGCATTGAGCCCGCGCTCCGTGAGCATTGCTGATTATCGATGTGCTGTCGTCGTGGTAATGGCCGCTGGAAGCAGATTTTGTGCTTGTTTCCGGGGCCTGCTGAGACTGGACACAGAATAAAACAAATGTCATAAAGCAGCTGTCAGAGGCGTCAGCGTAATAAAGTATAATAAATAATACACAAAGGCCTGACATGTTTGTTTATCAGAGAAAGGCCATGAACTGGATCAGCATTAATGATAAATGATATAATCATTGGTTATTGGTTGATGGGTGATGATTATTCTACATCACATTGTTTATATGCTATCAGTGGAACTAAATCAAATGCTGAGAATTTCATGCTCATGTTTCTGGATTTCAGCTGAAGAACGTGCTTTCTGATATTTTGGGCTCCTCTGAGATAAATGTGGCTCCAGAGAAGTCGCGTTTCTCACAGGACAGTTTCCACTTTTACTCCCGGTGCTTCGTCTGAACTCTATGAAGGCCACGTGGCTGAACTGAGATCTGCCCAAGGACTCAAAGCCTCTGATCAGAGGGTTTTGTTTCTTGTTTTTTTACATGCTCTGATTCAAGATGCAACGACTTTGTTGAGCGAATGTGTGAACTAAGAGGGAAATGTATTTATCAACCAGTGCCTCATTAGACAATAACTCAGGTCTGTTCTAATATTTGTGCCAAAATACGTGTTTTTCTACAAGTTCACAGATTCTAACCCACAGACGTTATATCACTGCTTTATTTATTCACTGTAAATTCATACATACGCAAATATTCAACATAGAGCAACGTTCTAGCAGTTTAAGCACTGATTGGAAGGTGGAATGTGAAAAGTATGTTTATAATGTTTTAACACATTTTAGAGCTGGCACAGACAGACAGACAGACAGACAGACAGACAGACAGACAGACTGGCAGGCAGGCAGGCAGACAGGTAGGCAGACAGAACGACGGACGGACGGACGAACAGACAGACAGACAGACAGACAGACAGACAGACAGACAGGCAGGCAGGCAGGCAGGCAGGCAGGCAGGCAGACAGGCAGACAGACAGACAGGCAGACAGACAGACAGAGGCAGGCAGGCAGGCAGGCAGACAGAAAGACGGACGGACGGACGGACGAACAGACAGACAGGCAGACAGGCAGGCAGGCAGACAGACACACAGGCAGAGTCAGACAGACAGCAAGACAGACAGACAGGCAGAGTCAGACAGACAGTCAGACAGACAGACAGGCAGACAGACAGACAGGCAAACAGGCAGGCAGGCAGACAGACAGACAGACAGACAGACAGACAGACAGACAGACAGACAGACAGACAGACAGGCAGGCAGGCAGGCAGACAGGTAGGTAGGCAGACAGAAAGACGGACGGACGGACAGGCAGACAGGCAGACAGATAGGCAGGCAGGCAGACAGACAGACAGACAGACAGACAGACAGACAGACAGGCAGGCAGGCAGGCAGGCAGGCAGGCAGGCAGGCAGGCAGACAGGTAGGCAGACAGAAAGACGGACGGACGGACGGACGGACGGACGGACGGACGAACAGACAGACAGACAGACAGGCAGGCAGACAGACACACAGGCAGACTCAGACAGACAGCCAGACAGACAGACAGGCAGAGTCAGACAGACAGTCAGACAGACAGACAGGCAGGCAGGCAGACAGACAGTCAGACAGACAGACAGGCAGACAGAGTCAGACAGACAGACAGACAGACAGACAGACGGACAGACAGGCAGGCAGGCAGGCAGGCAGGCAGACAGACAGACAGGCAGGCAGGAGCAACTAGAGTTCGGGAACAATTGGAAAGCGAGGCCCCTCGTGAGGGCGGGACATGCAGAGTTCAGTCAGGCTCCAGTGCTCCAGGTTCAAATCCAGGACCTTGTTAGTTCTAGGCCGTATTGCCAACTGCAGGCCAGCGTGTCAGTGTGTCTCAGATGGTCGTCACGGCGACGAGAAGGCCGCGTTGGCTCATCTGGGTGGGCCGCAGCGCGTCCTCCTCCTCTGCATCCACCGCAGCCCTCTTTCTTCTGTCTGCAGCGCAGGGCAGCTGGTGGGAGGCGGTGGGTGTCGTGTAGCTTAGCAACTCCCTCGGTGGATGGCGAATGATATGCAGCTTTGTTCAAGTGTCTCTCTCTCTGAGCCGGGGGGGGGGGGGGGGGGGGGGTAGCTGAACAAAGCAGGCCTTATTGAAGCTTCCCTCCTCCCTCTCTCTGCCCAGGCACAACGACGTGGGAGGACAAATATTTCAGCTCAAAAGGAACCGAGACTTCACTTAGAGCAGCGGCTCAGAAGTGTAACTCAGGGGCCGCCGACTTCAGGCGGGAGCCCAGGTGTTCAACAGGAAATGGAGCAGGCTTTGAAGTCCTTAATGCACCTGAAATAGAACCTGTGCTGGGTGCAAGGATGGTGAAACCTCCATCACTCGCTGCAGAGGCTCAGCGTGAGGAGCTGCAGCGGGTAAAAAGCAGGTCCAGTGTGTAGTTATCACCCACATGACGCGGAGCTGCAGTAAAAGCCCTTTACGCTGCTTAATGAAATGAGCTCATGTGAAGCTTTCCTTGTGGTGATAAACTAAACCAAAAGACAAAAACAGAGGAAGACGAGTAAAAGGCCAATAAAATAGGTCAAAGGAGCCATTTCTCATTTACTCTGAACCTACAGGATCCTCAGAACATGTGGAACCCGTCCATGGACTGCTGTGCTAATGAAAACGGATTGACCCCGAAACTTGGCTGTTTGCAGGATCCTAAGGCTCATCGTCTGGATCTTGTGCGCAGCTTAACACACTTGTTTTTACAAGTGTGGTTTTTACATTTAAATGACTAATTTAAAAGAAAGAAAAGAAAAGGTCTGAGTTCCTTTGAAATGAACGCGTCTCTGGGCAGGACGGAGATTCCTGTCTGCTTTCCTCAGCAACTGGTCACAGAGTGACTGTGTGCATTATGTCTGCAGAAACTCAAAGGCCAACTGTTATTGTGAAGCTGTGACCTTCAATAATTGAATAATAACAAAAAGGAGCCGCGCAGTCACAGCGAGGCCTGGACGGCTTCCTCCCTTCGTGGGTGTCGGGACCAAAATTCCTTCCAGCGGAGCCCAAACACGCATCACATCACTCACTCAGTGACGGAATCAGACGTTCACTGGATGTAATATAACTTTACACAACTGGAGAAGGTTTAGTGGTAGTAGAAGTTTAGTGGAAACCTCCCACATTCTTTTGCTTTTCTTTGTTTAAAGAAACTTTTCTTAAGTTTCTCTTATTTACCAGTTTAACTCTTTAACTGTTACAGCAGCTTTGACTTTGGAGGTCTGGATCCAAGTCATGATTTACAGTTTAAAAGAGACATGTGTGAGTTTCCTGTGAAAGCGAATGCGCTGTGTGCAACATAAACGGAGACCAGTTAATAAAACACTCAGATATGAACTTTACTAAAACAAAACAAACTGAATTGTGTCACAGGGTTTGATGTGCGTCATCTCATCACGTTTAACCAGTGCTTCAGCAAATCGTGTTCAGCGCGTGGCTGCAGCGAACGCCTCAGTGAAACAGCGGCGTCAGAAGAAATCTGTTCAGTAACAAACAAACGTCTCTTCACTTTCAGGTGGACTGTCCTGGTTCCAAAGTCCCTGAACTCAGATTATCCCCTCTACAGTAAAGGGAGCTCGAAGGCGAATATGAAATACTACACATAAAATGTAAACTGAGAAATGATTCCTACAAGTGGATTAAATCCATCACAAATAACACTAAAATCAGACTGTACATTACACATAATAATCAAGTCTACAACATCAGTCCACACTGAGATTACTGCAGGTTTACTTGTATCTAACAGTAATGACTTTATCTACTGTGTGTGCGGGTTATCACCATAAAAACTAGTCGTCAGTGGCTTTACACCTGTTACATTAACTAAGAATCACCTCCACATACGTTTGACCACAGTGTTTAAAGAAATGGGTTTCCTGTCTTTTTGTCAGATTTGTTTTCAGTGACGCCGCCGTGTTTTTATTATTGATACAAATGTAATCAAGTGACAGATTCGCTCAGGTCCTCAGCAGGGGGTCCCGATAGCCACGGCACCGTCTTTGACCCCATCACGGGCCGCCGGTTCCGTCGCCAGGGCAACCTGCGTGACCTTCACGACCTCGTCTTTGCCAGAAGGCGACAGGGAGGACGGCGACAGGGAGGACGGCGACAGGGAGGACGGCGACAGGGAGGACGGTGAGGCCGACGCGGGCGCCGACAGCGTGGAGGCGGCCGCGGTGGAGGCGGAGGAGGCGGAGGAGGAGCCGCCGTCGGGGAGGCACTCCTCGCAGCAGCAGCAGCAGCAGTCCATGAAGGCCTGGCCCAGAGAGCGGCACAGGCACAGCAGCAGCACCGGCGTCGCCGCGCACCGCGCGAACAGCAGGAAGTGTCCCATGAGGCCGAGCGCCGGCAGCGCCAGCGGCGGCAGCGCGGCCCACGCCGAGGCCGACACGTAGGCCAGCGCGATGCTGCACGCGCTCTCCGGCAGGCTGCACGAGACGTAGAGCACGGTGAGCGCCATGACGGTGGAGCGCAGCCGCAGCTCCCGCGCCTGCTGCTTTCTCTGGGCTGAAGACGAGGAGGAGGAGGAGCATCTGCTGGTCGCCTTCGTCAGCCCGGGCTTCTGCGGCTGGCGCTGGGCCAACACCTGCCTCGTCACCAGGTCGCAGGCCAGCGTGAAGAGCAGGGGCAGGCACAGGTAGCAGCCCAGGAACCACCACGTCCGGGCCTCGTGGTAGGTCAGCACCAGCGAGTACACGCCCTCCGGCAGCTCCGCCCACGGCTCCCGCACGCAGACGTCCACCTGGAGCGCGTGCGTCCGGGATCTGAGGGCGGCCGTGAGCGAGCCGGCGCCCGGCGCGGACGGGGCCCTCGCGCCCGGCGTGCCCTGCAGGAGCTGCCACAGCAGCAGCTCGGGGGCGGCCAGCACCATGGAGCCCAGCCACACCACCGACAGCTTGGACAGGATGGACCGACAGGGCTCCACCTTCGGCGCCTGAACGGGCCCGGGGCCGGTGGCCGCGTGGAAGCGGTCGATGCTGAGAGCACAGAGGCTGAAGGTGGCCACGCCCAGAGAGGTCACCTGACGGAGAGACGAAGGGGAAACGATGAAACAGGCTGTTCCATGAGCTGGAAGCCAATAAAGAACAGTCTGTAGTGTCATCGGGGATGATTGGGTTACTTTCAATTTCAATTTGAAGATTTTATTCATTATAGCTTGAGTGGCGCTGACTCGTGCTGCTGCTGTGACTCCACACGGACGCGACCTGGTAATTCCACTCCGTTTAAATCGAGCACCGGAGAGTGTTTTGTTGCTACAAGAACACGCCAGAGACATTCCTCTGCCTTGTTATGCTGACAAACTGCCCAAACCTACATTTAAAAAGACCCCAGACTGAAAAGAAGCAGCCTTTAGTGAAACAGGAACAGGAAACAAAGGGCGTCACAGGGAAGAGGGAGCCATTATGCTGCAACACCAGCAGTTGTTGGCGCCTCGTGCACGTTACGATGTGTGGTTTTGGACTATCATTACAGAAACTAGTCCTCCCTCTGTGCGTGCTTAATGACCTCAAACAGTTGAGACACAACTCAGGGTAATTAACACAGCTCTCATTAGCATTAGAATAGTTGAACTAACAGAGCAGAGGGGCAGCTGGCAGCCTGACCTGTTCAATGCGGCCTCAGAGTGGAAACGGCCGAGCAGCATTTTAAAAACGGTAATTAATTAGCGTCCAATGAATTTGTTAATTAACATACAAATAGGTAACACAAGTGCAGACAGCCCAGCCGTGTTAAAGAGCACTTCATACAAGCTGTTCACAGATGAGTACAACTGTTCGCTCTGCTGATGATTTGGGCCTCCAGGACGGCAGCTCGGCGCCGGGACAGGAAGCCGGCCTGCTTTCATGGTCCTTAAATACTTTAACTAATACAATAATCCACATTTGGTGTTCAGGAAAGTGACTGACCTTAGTTCAACTAGGTTTTTACTTTTTTCGCGTCCTTTATTAAACTCTGACAGTCTTTGCTCTTCTTTGTTATTTTCTTTTTCTACAGAAAATAAATTTTCCTGATAACGCACAACTGCCTGAATTTGTACAATTTCTTACAGGAAAGTTGTTTTATATTAGTTACAATTTTAGATTTTTGTTCTAAATGAGCTCCTTTTCTCTGTTTTATAGTGTTTTGAATGAAATACTGTTCATACAACACTTAAACTTTACTTGTGTATTAGTCATTTGAACAAAGCACTACTCTGTCTTTCCAGCAACAACTGGGGCAGTTGTGTTTTCATTAGAAGCATCAATCAGGTTTTTTTCTCTCATGAAAAAGACTTTTTAGCTTTTAGATAGCTCTAGATAGCTTTTATACGCTGAACACGTAAATAAACATCACATTTCCTGATGACTAGTTCCTTGTCTCTTGATGCAGCCTTGCGGGCAACAGACAAGTGAACAGACCAAACAGTCCATAACAGCACGTGTGTTACAGAGTGAAGCTGAGGAGCTTCAGACACAAACGTCCATTCATCACAGAACTGTTTGTGTCTTTATAGCAGGCAGTGAAGTGAAGCTGCTGTTAAGTTCACCACAACTTGATTCAGTTCATCATGATCACACAAGTTTTATGCCTGTAATCTGTACACTTACTTTGGGTAGATATGTATAATTAAAATATTGTTTATATACAGCTTTTTAAAATATTTATTTATGTTAAGTATAAGCATGTTTTCTGTTATTCATTTATTAGTGTCAAGATCTGCAGGTCATTGCAAACTGAAGCCTTGTTTCAGTATTTGTGTCCATGTTAGGACTCTCATACAAAGCAATTGTTCACCAAAATTCGAACAAACCAGTATTAGTATAACTATGTTTACGGTGAAATGGTGGGAAACATAATGTTAACCTAAAAAAGACAGTTATGTATATATTTTTGCTTATTTAATAAGTCCATCAGTATTTATGGATTGGACTCTTTTATATGTGTATAAGTATTAAGAAAACTTTACAGAAAACTTTTTCGTAAACGGAACTTTTATTTCAAAACAGCGTTTGTAAGTTGAAAAACGGAACTTTTTTGCACAAAGCCTAGCGAACCTCACGCGCACCTTCAACTTTTGCTCACCTCCAAATAAGGCACAAGCCGACAGGACAGGTCTCCTAGCAACCGCTTCGAGGTGAGCTCGTGGAAGACGACCACGGGCAGACAGAAGAACAGCACGAGGAAGTCCCAGAAGGCCAGTCCCGCCAGGATGCAGTTCCACGCGCTCTTCAGGTAGAAGTTGTGCCACACGATGCACATGAGCGCCAGGTTCCCCACGATGCCCGCGGCGAACAGGAGCAGCGCGAGCAGCATGACCGCGTACGCCCAGTACGAGCCGTCGGTGACGGGGAACAGCGGGTTGAGCAGCCCCGGGCCGCGGGCTGAGGAGGCGTTGGCCGGTAGCGCAGAGTGGTACCGCTCGCTCCGCGGTGTGGTGAAGAAACCGCTCGGGTCGTCGTACTGCCGCGGGTGCGCGCGACCGCCCGGAGGGTGCGGGTCTCTTCTTCTGAAGCCCCCGTCTCTGGCCCCACGCGGAACCCGCTTCGAGCTGGGGACTGTCGGCGCCTCATGCCGGTCCACGGAGGACCTCTCCGTGGAAAGGGGCTTTTCCTTCCCCGCAGGCGGACCACCGGCTCCCTCCGGTCCCTGCTGGAACTCCGGGTCTCGGGGGACCTGGCGGAGCTCCACGCTCCCGAGAAACAGAAGCAACATGAACCAAACAGCGCTCATTGTTTCTTTTAGTGCAGAACTAAACGTAACCGGGCCGAGCTGTCGGTTCGTCTCTCAGTCCCGAACTGGAAGCTGTCCATCAGACAGTGCGACCTCCCTCTGGTCCTGATGGAGACTCACTTCAGCAGAACCTCTTATGGGCCAAACCGAAGGCAGCACCGCTTCCGGTCGGTTAACGCTTTCAAAATAAGAAACAAAGCGGCCGTTTTACTGCGTAAGTAAAAGTTCAAGTTCAAATTGAAGTATCACCTTTTAAGAAACTACTTTTTCTAGGCACTCACACTTAATGTTACACCTGCAAATATCACAGTATGGAAACACCGTCTAATGTCAACATGTTAAATAACTAATTAACCATTTTAAAGATAAAGTTACAATTTCTCAAACATTTCAATCAAACCTGGCTCAAAAGGCACGAGTAAAGTATTCAATAATAAGAAACAGATATATTACAAATTTCATAGTCATTTTTATATTTTATTGATCATGCAGTTATTTCTGCTTCTTTGTTCTGCTGCTGACTCCAACTGAATGGTTCATTGGTGTATAGATCACTAACCACAAAAGATTTCTCAGTATTTTACATATATATAAATTCATCAGTTATTCAGAAAACATAAAACATATCTGTGGTCTTTAGCTGCCATGTCGTCTTCCTCCCTGAGGAAAAATGGCACCAAGGATCACAAATAATCTGTCAAGTCATTTTCTAATCCAGATCAAGAACACAAACTGAAACATTGACTTCATGTCCCTTAATCCTCAGCGCTGCTGGGAGGACTTCAGCTTCCTCCGGGCGTTCTTGTGCTTCTTGCGGTACTCCTGTGAACACAAATGAGAAGGCACAAATATTGGTACTACTGTAAAGAGACAGAACCACTGATGGTAAGTAGTACATGTTACTATGAATGTTTCAAACCTGTCTGAGTTCATTCCTCCTTTCCTCCCACTGTTCCCTCTGATTCTCCAGCTGAGTAGAGCGACAGAACAAGCGGGGGCCCTCTGATAGAAAGAAGGCAAAGTTGAGAATTATACTAAACCGAAAGCAAACTCTGAAATCATCACACAAAAACATTTTATAAAATGTTCTGTCTTTGCAAAGTGTAAAAACTAGAAGAGTAACAAGGCCTCTGTCCTACCGGTCAATCTGATGTCCTCAGGGTGGAAGAAGAACAGATTCACCTTAGAAGGAGTTTCCTTTTCCTCCCTGTGACATGATCAGGAACACACAACATATAAATGAAATTTACAAATTCAGAAGTCTCTGCATTTGAACTTTCAGCTGATTTTAAAGTGTGTTTTAGAACAGCAACAAAAAAAAGTCACGTGACCGTGCTGTTATTATCCCAACACACTAGACAGACTCTTTGAATACTACTACTAACACTACTACTATTAATATTAATAATAACTAATAATAATAATACAAGGCAGTAAAGTTAAAACTATATTGATTTTTCTCACTCTCTCATTTTAGTGGCAGTGCTGGTTGGCTCCTCTTCTTCCTCCTGCTCATCCTCATCCTCATCTGAGCTGCTGTCTTGGAAACGTGGGTCTTGCTGCCATGATGCCTTTGGCGTCTGGATGCTCTCCACCTTGTACTCAGCTTCCAAATTAAACACATACGCTTTTTAATTTGGAGAAATAAATAGTACCTACTATTTCAGATTTAACTCACCTGTCAGTTTATTTTCTGTTTCTGTGTCATCTCCAAAGAATGAAAATTTAAATCCAGCTGACTCCTCTTTATCTGCATTGAGATCAGCCGTGGGAGCAGACGACAGCAGGGTCGGCTCTTCATCCTGCCCTCCAGCTTCCTCTTCCTTCTCTTGGTCCCAGGTTGTGTTCTCTTCTTGTCCAGGGACATCACTCTTTGTTAGACCAAACATGGTCGTCAGGTCACCAGATACGTCAAAGTAAATCTCTTTAGAAACCTCTGGGAGCTTCTGAGCCTCTTCTCTCTTCTTTTTTCGGGCAGACTTGCTGTAAAGGCAATGATGGAGCAGGTTTTGGTTATAAATCCTAAAGATTCATAACCTTAACTTTAATAACACTCAAGTGGGACAGAAAGCGTATATACCAGTTTTATACGGTCAGTATGTGTGTTCTTACCTCTCCTTGCTTTCATCAGCTGTGGTCTCAAACGCAGCATGTTCCTCCTTGCTGGGGTCATAATGCAGACTTGACACATCTCTGAAAAACACACATTACGACATGCTGTTTATTTCCAAGTAAATACCAGGTGTTATTGTTGTGGTCCCGCTGTGCATGTGTGCGTGTCTGACCTGAAGGTCTTAGCTTTGCTGGAAGTCTTGCTGCTGGTTTGCTGACTGCTGCCGAGCACGCTCTGTAGGATATCCAGGTTCTTCTTCCTCTCCTGCTCCAGAGCTTCATCGTCCTGCGTCATACTGTCCTTCCCCTCTAAATCGCCAGTGAGGGATTCATGAACATTAAAAATCATCCAGGAGACGCACTTTTGGAAATAATATGATCTGCTCTGTTTAAGTATAAGACTGGAATGAGGTGTCCACAGCTGTGCCCTCACCCGACTCTTCGTCTTTCTTCTCATCATCCTCCAGGAAACGCGAGTCCATCCGGAAACGCTCGTCTGTCCCAAAGCGAGACTGCAGCTCCATCAGCTGGGCAAGGAAAAAAAACAACAACATCAGAGGCAGGTTTCCAATAACAGACCTCCATTCTCAGGTTTTATCTTTATCTTATCCAGTTCTTCATGTGTCATCCTGTGCAGATGATGTGTCCGGCCTATAAATGCAAAACAGAACCCATCTATAGGTTTCTCACCTTCTGTCCTGCTCGACCTTCAAACTGGGGCCTTATGTCAAACCTGCCGCCATCTTCCTTTTCATCACCATCATCTTCAGCGTCACTGCCACCAAACAGCTGAGGACCCGACGGCTTCAGACGCTCCTGAACACACAAATGGACAGTTTAAACAAAATTCATTCATGTATATAAAAGCAGACAATACAAAACCTTCTCACTTTCTCTATATTTCTGTTGTTCTGATTGGATGGTGCCTCATCACTTGTGGAATCGTCGTCTGATTGGCCTTCCTGAAAGAGGGGCTTCTTTGATGTAGAGATCTCTGACGTTGTCTCCACCTCCTCCTCATCATCCTCATCATCAGAGCCGAAGACTATGTGTTTCCCTGCTCCTGCTTTTTGGGCATCCTAATGGAGAATAAAAAAACGTGAGTTTGCAGACTCAGATCTGCATTTCTCAGCAACTAAAGTCACACGCTCTGCACCCACCGGGTTGGCCAAGGCTCCCTGGATGAGCTTCTTGTGTTCTTCAGCTTCTTTCTGTCTCTGCTGGACGGCGGCCAGCCTCCTCATGTTAGCCTTCCTCTGCTGCTCCTCTTCATCCTCAGCTTTTAATGACACGCGAGGAAGACTGTGCTCTTCTTTCTCATCTTCATCACTGGAGAAAGAGTCACTGTCAGAGGCAGTGGAGGGTGCAGCTTTCACAGGATCTTGAGTAGATTTTTCCTCATCTTCCTCAAAGGAAGAGCTGGAGGATAAAAGTGAAGCTTTAGCTGTAACAGCAGCCTGAAGGGACTTCCCGCCTTCCTTCTCATCACCATGTTCACCATCATCATCACTACTACTGTTGCTCGAGGAGGAAACAGTCTCAGCTTCAGATGGAGTTCCTTTTAAGCCTTTAGTAGCAGGCATGTCTTTCACCACATCTCCCTTTCTCTTCTGCTCTTCCATATCTTTATGCCTGCTCTCTGGCGTCTTCTTAGTTTCTGTGTGTTTTTGTTGGTTGGTGGTTCCGCTGGTTGTTGCTCTGGGGTTCAGCTGAGCAGCAGAGTCTAGTTTCTGTTTTTTGACATCTCTTCTTTCATCCTGCTCTTTCTGTGCCTTCATGAACTCGTCTAATCCCTGGTTCAGTGCTCTCGTACCCTGAAAGGCAGGCAGCGATGTTATGACACCTTTTCTTTTCCCCTTCTTCCTTCCCTGTTCATCCTCACTGCTGTTGTCTTCCAGAATGGCAGCCAGGATGTCTTCTGGCAACGTGCCTTTCTTGGGAGCTGGTTGCTCTGTGGGACCAGATGGGAGGTTGGTTTTCTGTTCGAGACCGGTGCTGAGGATGCTGGGAGCTGTAGTATCAGAGGTCTCTTGGTTTTCCTCAGCCAGCCTCTGTAAATCAGCCAGAGAGATCTCCAGATGGGTGACATTAGAAAACATACCTTCATAATCAGAATCTGAACAGGAATCATCTGAATCTAATTCCTCCTCATCTTCATCCTCATCATCACTAAAGTCAGATTCTGACAAAGGGAGGTCTGCCATTTCATTACTTTGTTTTTCAGAAATGCCACCTTTTGTCTGGCAATTCTGTTTAGAAGCATCTCTTCTCTGCACTGTGGTTGAAGATTTCCAGCATGTGAGGTCTTCATCAGCATCCAATAAATCCTCCTCATCTTCCTCTTGGCCTCCAGCTTTACCTTTCCTCTTCAGTCTTTTTTTTCTTCGGTCTGTGTTATTCTCTGTGAGCTGTTCTGGTATTGGTGGAGCTGATTTCTTCTGTGGTGGTGGTGGAGGTGGTTTTCTTGATGCAAACAGTTCATCTGTGTCTGCAGAATCATAGTCATCCTCATTTTTATCTTCTGACCTACCTGGAATTACAAAAACACAAAGGCATGCGTAAAAGACATTTGTATACTTATTATATTTTTATTATTTCTCATCATAATTACTTTTTTCATTTCCCTACAGTAGAAATTCAAAAAGAAAGAAGTAAGAAATTCACACCCTATAGGAGCAACACAAAGCTGCTAATAAATGAACAACACCTGGGAGTCAAGTTTCACTTTCCACAGTGGGCACATTCTGCATAAAATATGTCACCTTTCTTTCCTGACTTCAAGTAATCGAATCCAACTACTTCCAGGTTATCATCCTCAGACACCTGTTGCAGTGCACTATGGGATATCTGCTGAGCCTCCACCAGCCTGCGGATCTCCTCGTCAGAATCAACGTCACCGTCATTCAAATATGCCCCCCTCCTGTGAGTTGCTCTTTGGTTGGTTGATTGGAGAAATCCATTTTTGAAACGATGAGCCTCAGTGGGATTGACAGCCTCAACAATCTGAGAAGGTCTGAGAAAAGAACAACAAATAGTCATTAGACTTCTTGTGATATTTAGAATTATGCTTGATTAAATTGAAAACCATCAATTTAATAAATATAAACAGGTTAAATCTAAATAAAGAAAAAGTTGATTAATTCATGTGAAAGTTCCTAGATCATTCCACCTATGGTATTTACACTGCATGTCCCACATACTGTATTAAGTGCTTAATAATAATTGAAATTATTAATAATAAAGACAAAACATCAAAAGAAAGCATTACTTGGTTTTAGCCGCAGTATTACAAGAGTTAACCACATTTGTTCGACTCTTCTTGGGTCTTGGAGGCTGATATGGAGGGAACTCTCCCCGCCTCTTCTTGCTGATGTCATCATCTCCTCCCTGTACCTCCCATGTGAGCTGGGTCACAGGTGTGGGCTCGACTGTTGCATCCCGGTCCAGCTTACGAATATTGTGGCAGTATTTGGACGGATCATACTTTAGAGTTCGAGCTTTGTTGCCTTTCTGACATCTGAGCTGCAGGACAGGGAGGACTCGTCCAAATTTACTGACTATCCAGTCCTAAAACCAGAGGAACCAGGAGACAGAAAATTCTTAATTTACAGCCTAGTATATCATTATAACATGATTAACCAAAAATGTCTCTTAAGGCGAATAATTCATATGACTTTTATTTTTAAAAAGGTCATAGTCAAGTTTTATCTTTCATAGATGTTTCCAGTATTCACGTACTCCATTATGGTTATTTTTGAGCTTTCATATTCCTTATCATATTCTCAACACTGGAAGTTTAAAACTGGTGTTTGTCTTTGTATTTATCAGTTAAACACAAACTATCTTGCGCTCTGTCTAACAAATTTAATCACACTGATGTTAAAACAGAAAGCAGCACATGACCCAACCTTGTGCCCTGCTATTTCAGTTCCGGGCACCGCAGCCTTCATGGTGAAGTTTTCCACACCAGCTTTGCTTAGAGAGTCCAGCAGCTTCTGTCGCTTGTCCTCAGCTTTAGGTGGCTTAAGGCACTGCTCTGTTGCTGCCTGTCGCTCCTCAGCCAACCTAAGAGCCAAACGCCACAAACTTTAGTTCAGGAAAATGTATTAGTCACATATTAGTAATGTTTCTTTATATAAGTAGAACAGGTGTTGATATTAGATCATATAAATAATATACATTAATGTGCTTTTAGGGTTGCTATTGACTGTCAAAAGCTTTAATGCTGAGCTGAACATGGCCTTACCTGTGAAGGAAACTCTCCTTGGCCATTTCAATCTGCAGAGTTCCTCCTTTCCATTTGGATTTGTTCAGAACTGTCAAACCTGCAGAGGAAACATAAACATTTCAATCTGCTCTGTTAATTAAATGTCAGACAAAATATGTAAGGTTCAGCTACACAGTGGCAGAGATATGAGAAAACAAAGCTTCAGAGTACTGAACTCTAAATCTAGCCTGAGGTTATAACCAACAAAGTCACAAATGTGGATCCAATGTGAACATGATTCGGTCTGAAATTCTGGAAAATATTTACATTTTAACACTAATTTGTTTAGGTTTTTCTGACAGTCTCGAGAGTAAATGCAGCAACTCTGTTCTCTTACATTTCTTCAGGTCAACATCTGAAATGTCAATGTTGATATAGCCAAAGGTTTTGTAAGGAACACCTGCAGAGAACAACAACAGGTAGAACACATTAAAAAGGTCAGAAAATGAGAATTATGTTTTTTTGAAAACCTAATTTAGTAACAACTATGTTGTGTTATGGATTAAGTACTGTAAATACATGTTTATTGTCTTAAGTTGTATTACTAAAGCTTTGTTCTGTTTTCAATTCTAAACGTTATTGTGTATTTGACTCCTCACCGTCCTCGTCCTTCCTCGTCCTGAGCTCCACATCTTCCACTTTACCAAACTTTCCAAATCGATCTTTCAGATCCTTTTCGGTGATCAAGTGGCTCAACCCACCAACATACAGTCGCCGCATTGCTCCGCGTCGACGGCAACACTGTCACTGTAAAGACGTCAAACAATGATGACTATACGGTTTCAGTGACAGCACATGATTGTAAGTGTGTCCAAGAGGTTGACTGAATAATCAATGAGTAGTTGTGCGAAAAAATATACAATGCCATTTTTAACCCCCTTGTGACTAAATAGAAAGACAACCTTTAAACATAACATGCAGACCCAATTGGGTCCCTCTGGGATCTAGAAGGCTAGAACTATAAACATTTATATATCCGTATACCAGCATATGGATCAAAGGAATCTACAAATGTTTACCTTGCATCTGCCTCACATGTAACCAGCTTGTGTAACCGTTAACTCTGTCCGGTCCTGTCCTGCCTGTGTTTCCTTCCGTATTTGTTTCCCCAGAACAAAACCGTTCCGTTGCTGTTCAGCTATAAGCAGTATAAAAATGACGCTAGGCTTATAAGTTAAACACTATCCAATATCAATGTAGTTACGAATGGAAAAGATAACTAACATTGATTCAGTCAAAAATGAACGCTCTTTCTTTTAATTCGTATAAATGGTTCTAGATTAGCCTCATCTCCTGGTTGGCTACAACTTGTTATGTAGGGAATTTTGATGTTTTCACGTTGGACATTTGTATAATGAAGCTAATTTTACCAATAAGAGACAACAGTGTCTAAATTTAAATATGGTGTATATACATATTTACGCAATTTATGGCCATACCACACAAGACACAACGTTTAACAATGTCTTAGAAATGCGCTGTACCCCCTGAGTCATGAAAGGTGGTGCAGTCCGGAGGGCGCGAGGCTCTGAACTGTTTTGGATTTTTTACCGGTGGAAAACATTATTGAATAATCAAGTGAGTAAAGGTTTTAATTGCCACAAACATTCTCACTCTATTTGTTGTATTAATGTTTCGTATTTAAATAATGTTTCAATGTATTTAAAAAAGGCCAAAAAAGATATAGTTGCTGTGAACAAGTCAACCTCAGTGTGTCAGACTATACAATTCGTACACTAATCGTCTTCGACCGTGCTAACGTTTGGTAGCTAACCTAGCTTAATTTATCGTAACAAAATGACAACGACACTCTTAAACCATTCAGCTTTTTAGATATGCTTTCATGGGATGTGAAATGTTTTATCACAACGTAGTGACCTCACCTGTCTCTTATTATACATTCCTACCATTAGGAGTTTATTAGCTCATTTGTCATCAAATCAAGATTGAGTAAAATAAATAATTTGCGATCCATTGTGCTTTCAGAAGTGTAAATAACATTAACTTTTACAAACATCGAAAGTTGTTGAGTGGTGTGTGTTCTTTAGGATGGAGAAGAAGGAAAACGTTGAAGAGGTGGAAGTGCTGGAAGCTCAAATTCAACATCTTCAGGCAGAAATTGCAGAGTTGCAGCACCAACAGCAGAACCAGGACAAGGAGATGACGGTTTGTTTCAAAGGACAAATGCTGGATGCCCTGTAAGGTTTTTTTTAATCAATACAGAGACATATGAGTAATTACCAAATGATAAACAATTGTTGTAATACTATCTGTGATTTATCGCCACAGATTGTACATGTTTGCACAGAAACAAGATGACGGTATGGTGCTGGCCAGGCTGAAGAAGGAGGTGGAGGACCTGGAGGAGGATCTGAGGTGGCAGTCGCAAATGAATGGAATCAGAATGAACAGCTGCACGAAAAAGACATTGCAAAGCAGTATGAAATGCATTGTTTTTTAATGCATGACTAAAAAAAATTTTTTTTGCATGATGTTACAAAATGTTTACTGCCATTTATATCTTTATAGCTTATTTTGTAATTTAGTAATGTACACATTGGTGCGTGTGTGTGTCCTAGGTGGCAGTAAACTGGTTCAGCAGATTTGTGTGTCAGGTCACTGCTCTGAACTAATCTTCCAGGTGGAATTCCAGCTCACTGAGGTAAAGGTGTGTCATTTAATTCTTCAAATAATATCTTAAACAATTGACATATGTTGAGATAATGATATCTCTGCCTCTTGCCCATAGCCAGCTGGGTTAGGCTCCAGCACCCCCGTGACCCCGCATTAGGGAATAAGCGGCTTGGAAAATGTACCACTGAAACACACATGAAACACACTGAAACACACATCTGTACCCGACAGAGTGGTTGCTTGTGCAATGTAAAACCAGCAGAAGGCAGTATAGTGCCTTCAAGGCCTGCAAGGATTCATGGACATACAGTTGTGACTTTAGCAGATCATTTGACCTAAGCAGCAGCTCATTACAACTGTCAGGTGAAATAATTCTACTGGTAGCAATGTTTGAATATCAATGTTAAAAACGATTGTAAAGAAACATTTTATTATTCTTAATAACTACATTCTCAAAAGGAAAGCAGTTGGGTGCTGTATTAAAAGACTTAAACACTGCATTTACCTTAAATTTAACATCTACCTTGCAACATTTTTTTTTAAAATATCTGAAGCAATTCATGTCTAAATAGTAAAACTATATTAACAAACTTAACTAATGGTAAGTCATGGTGTGTTTCTTCTGCAGCACAGTCAGAGATCTGAGAGAATGATCACTGATCTGAATGTGGTGATGGACACCGGAGACTTACAGAATTTCAGTAGCTTCTTGTCTGGGTAAGAACTGACATTGAGTAAAATTGTTAAACTGACTCACTCCTGGTTTCTGCAGAACTTCATAAGTTCTAAGGCATACTGAAATTAAAATAAATATCCAGTAAGATCTCAGTCTTACAGCATGTGCTGCTATGGGTATATTACGGTATATGAGTGGTGGATTGGGGGATAAGCTACTCTCTTACTTATTCCTGATCAATGACTGTGGTAAGCTTATCATCAATTTACACCGTCTACATAGCCCTGTTCTGTATAATAACATTATTCCTGCCAGGATGAAGTTGTCTGTTTTGTTTAACTGAAGTGTTTATTAAACTAGAAGATGTGAACCTGCAGAGTGGTGTTATACAACCTCTTCATTAGTATTTATATTTCACATTTAAAATTCAAACTGCAGTGAAGAAAGACTTTGAAACAACAGTCCCCAAGTGCATTTGAATGGTGTATCATCATTTAAATTGTAAAGGTTTATTGTCATTATGTGTACACGACATAACGTCATTTGAGCTCTGTGCATGTGTCCTTCAGCAGTGGTAGGTAAGGTGTGTTTGTGTGTGTGGCTTTCGGGGGGAAGATGTGTGTTTTAGTGGGTCTGATGAAGAGGGATAGATTTAACAGCTCTAGAAAAGAAACACCAGTTCCTGCTGTGTATCTAAAATGTCTGTCCTGGATCTGGCCTGTTAAGATTTCCTCTCTGATATTTGGAGCTTTAGCTTTAGTGATTTATGCATCTTCACCAGGCTAGCACCATAGCCTGATATGGACTTCCCACAGTCTACAAGAATCTGTGCTCAATAATTGGCACCACAGAGTGAAAGTCTGATTCGCTCTGTGTTTGAGGCCAAACACATCTGGATTGTATGGTCAAGTCTACAGAATCTGGCAAACAACATACGGAAAAATACTGGGGATAATGATTCTGACACACATCTGCCTTCTCCAAGACTGTGTATGAAAAAAGGCTTAGTTTTACAGTCCAAATCATAAGCTGGTTGGAATTATCATAGCTAAACATTGACAATTATTAACAGTTTATTCATTTTTTATTTCTTCTGTGCTAATTTCTTTTTCTGTGTCTATAAGGACAGTGGAAAATACCTTTCACTCCTAAAATTATACAGTACCTCATGTCACATGCAATTAACCTGGTACAGTATGTATCTGCTGTGAGGATAGGTACATGTACAGTAGCTTCTAATGGAGGATTTCACATTGGATATATCCTGGCCAACTCAAAAGGTGGAGCAGTTGCCCACTAATTATAGGATCAGTGGTTCGAATCCAAGGGCCCTTGGGAAAGACACTGAGCCACAAGTTGCCTCGTATCACTGGTGTGAATGTGTGCTTGCGTGAGTAAATGGGTGAATGTGACACAGTGTTAAAGCACTTTGAGTAATATGCAAGATATCCAAGCGCAGACCATCTACTATTAATTTAACTTATGAACCAAACATCTATACCGCCATAGTCACCTAATGACTGCAGTGTGGTGGATGAAGTCATCTGATTCTAAATATGTGTAATAATAATACGATTGTAAATAATTATATAATAAAACAGCATGCATTAATCCTCCAGAAGAGGAGGACATTAATTTTTCCTCTATAATTTTTACTACAATTTCAAAGCAAGAATAAGTGCTGATCTGCTCATTAACTATCCAAAAGAAAATTTGTATATGTAAGTCTATTCATTGTCAGATCTTATCCTCTCTAGGGCCATTGGTGCTGATCCCACCTGTAGTTTGTTGAAAAGCATCTTTGTTAAATGTGAATGTACAACAATCTATGACCTAAGTATTTTTTTTACAATATAGATAGATAGATAAAATCTATGTAAGAAAGACATAAAAGCATAAAAAGACATACGTACATGTTTACAGCTCAAGCATGTAGTACTGTACTTGAGATTGAGATTCAAGATTGCATTTAAAATTGTCATTGGCCATCAATCTACACTAAATACTATGAAGTGTTGTTTGTTTAGTTTGATCCCTTTTTTCCATCCAGCTGGAAATACATTTTACAATTTAACAGAACTTCATCAAACTAGGGTTCGGTTTCTCTCTCCTAATGTGTTTTTGGTAGGACTCCATTATAAGGTGGGTGCTGCCATGTTTCCATCAGCTCTGTGTGGAATAACAGTCATCTGGAAACTTCACCCGGCTGCCGTCTAGCCCCGGGCCCCCATGGAAAACTCTGGAAAACCTTTAAGAGAATATCCTAGACTCACTGAGACAGAGAAAACCAGATTAAAAAAGCTTGTTTGCTTTTGGGCTTGTGATACAGAACATACACTGTACAGCATTTCAGGAATCTCTTATTGTAATTTATATCATCCTCCAATCACAAGTTTACAATTTAAAAACATTCTCAAACTTTGGTTGAACCTTTGATATTAACTAATGTCATGCTAAAACATGATGATAGTTTACATTTACAACAATTACGCAGGAGTGTGTATTGAGTGTGTATTGATTTGAGTGAGTTTGAAACATGCCAGCTTGTGATGACTGGGACAGAACATCTCCATAAAAGGCGGTCCAAGGAAGGAATAGTGTTGAAGCAGAGACAGGGCTAGGGGTGGTGTGTGTACCTGTGTGCCTGTATGGTCCAATCCAACATTCTGGTTGCTCGATTTACTCAAGACATTGTGGTTCTGATGGAAAGGTGGCAGTATACACATTGCATCACAATTCGTTGCATTTGATTGGTGTTTATTCTTCAGCATTTTATGGCTGTTTAGCATTGCTCATTTACTAATTGTTCCTGTCTAAGTTTCAAGTCATCTACTCTGAAAAAACTTTTCTGTACATTTGACTATCATTGGGTGATTTAAAAACAAGAAGAAATAGGGGTGTGACTTGCTGCAAAGGATGAATTATGCTGGATGTAGCACTAACTGTAACATAACCACATGTTATTTCAGAGTGGAGGAAACCATGGATCTTCTGCTGTTCTTCAGGACTCAAAGAGCTTTCACAGACAGGTGTGATGATCGAAGAAGAACATTCCAGCATTTTCAGGTAAGTGAGGTTACCAAAATCAACTTTAAAAACTGCTCAACCCTTTCTTAGACACATCCCTCTGTGGAGCTTGTTTACACACGCACACTGACCATATACCTGAGATTTAGAAAGTTGGCTCTTTCCTTCTACTGATATTTTAGCAAAATAATGCCTCTTTGGCCCAATGAAATTTCACTTATTTGTATGTGTTCATAAACACAAGCAAACCTGAATTCCTTCAGTATTGAGAACAGATGGTGTTTTACTCAGTGTAATGGCAGACTGTCCTAAAATGTGAGGCTGGAATCAACCTCTATAACCTCTGCTTAACCCCCGATGGGACTCGTCCTCATCCATCAGTGGAGGAGTTCTTATTGACTCGTCCAGTTAGAGGTCAGCTAAAGGTTTTAGTCCCTTGGGCTTGGGGTTTCGTTAATTGGCTACAATACATACTATAAACTGATTCTTTACATACATTTGTTAATAGCCATGACTTCAATGATCAAATAAGTGCAAAATATTAAAAATATACAAATATTTATTTAAAAATGAATGCTGGCACTCTATATCTGTTTATACATATCTCCTAATACTGTTTTTCAAATGTAGTACCTCTTCTAAAACATTACAACACATAACACAAGTAGGTAATTTTCCTAAAAGGCCCACTTTATTAAACTTACACTTACGTTTGTAAACTGTTGAGAGCAGAACAATAACAATTAATGCAGTTGGTGTGAATTACTGGAGGCATGGTGAATATTAGGATGTAGCAGTTGCAAAATCAACATCTTCCCATGTTTACTTGGAGAATGTAAAGTTCTGCCAAGTTGGCTGGGTTAGAGTAGGATTAACCCACATTTTCCATAGTGGCCTGTGAGTTTTACACTCTTATTTTGTTGTACTTGCATTTTCTCCAGCGCTATTATGGAAAATACATTTCCCATTATGACTGTTTGCTGTAATGTGGATAGTACCAGACTTCTATGAAAATGTAGGTAAATGAATTTATAGGACATACAGTCCATCACACTTTTCAGTTTAACAAGGTAAGACTTTATTGCAATATTGTGCAACGAGAATAAGGAAACATTAACATTAACTAGCCTGTCAAGACTGGGCTAAACAACTGCAAGTTATTGTCAGCTGCAGCGTATAGCACGTACAAACCACAGACATTTGCAACCATGTGCCCAATCACCAATTGACATTTTTCCATTGTGAACATTGTGTTACATGCCTGTATAAAGAAACAAACATACGCAGACTCCTGTCAGCCATAATGAATGTGGTTTTTATTGTACTAGTGGTGATGACAATATCATTTGGTCCTTCTAACACTTTGCAGGGAGTGAAAACTTAATTTGATATTTGATTAAAAAAGGCTTAACTTTATTCAAATAATCATAAAACAAAGCCATGTCACATACACAACTACAGTATCTTATTCACATCAGTTATAACGTATAAAGTAGTACTTACTAATATTGAAGTGTTTGGAACCAGACACTTTAAAAGCAGACAAAAGGAAGAGAAGTAATTTTCACATTGCTATATTTCATACTGTAGATACATTGTTCCCCAAGTCACATGAACACATGTCTATAAATTAAAAAACAAAGGTACATCACTCAAAGTCTGCAGTTGGACAAGGTTACATGGTTGTTGTCGAAATTTTACAGTGACATTAGTAAAGTGAGCTTTAGTCACACAATAACTGAGCAAAGCCCAGATTTTATTTAGATCTAGGAATTATTCTGAGAATCCATGGCAATCCATTTATTTCTCCCACAAATTAGTCTGACAAAAGAAATGTTGATGCAACAAAGACACAATATGAGACATGTTAAAAAATGCTCACACTGTCACTGTCATCAGGAAGGTGTGGTTAAGGGAAATAAGACTAAATATTAGCATGCAAGTGTCAAGTATTCCTCATGTATGAAATGTACAATATTAAACTTGTAGATTTTATTTTGTATTCAGGTAAACAAACCGGTATAAGTAAGCCTTATGGCCTGTTGGATCATCTACTGTAGTAGTAGTAGTAGTTAGTCTGGTTTGATTCAGGCAGAGCAGCATCTGGTCAAAATTAAACCATAAACTGATTTGCCATTGTAGGTTTGTTGATGCTTCCCACTCAGGTGAGGTTAAATCAATTCTACTGGCATCATGTAGTCAGTTGTACCTTCAGACCAGGTCGTCATGAAAACATGCTACACAAGACAGTAAAACGGATGAAGTCCGTAGCAGAGAAACTCCTTCAGCTTTACACATTCAGGATAGTTAATGGTTTCATTTTGACCTCACAATGTCACAGGCTGTTAAAAATGTTGACTGTAATAAAATAACTGACTCCTATCGGACTGGCACCCCAAAATCCAGAATATCATGGTATCCTCCACCACTGGGTTGTGTGACAATGTTTCATCAGCAACAAAGGGCTATAGTAAATCCTCCTCAGCGGTAACGTCCAGAAGGCAGTACCTTCATACAGGTAAAACTGTCAGGGTACTTGGACAGTACCACAGGGTTGCCATCTAAACGGACCTCACTGAGGCCTAGTCGCAGGTAGTAGGTGTCATTAGACTTACAGAAGGTGTCTTTGTTGACTTCAGTGATGTTGTTGTTCTGTAAGAAGGGCGAATAACCATTGTAATGTAAAAGACTGAAATACAGAAGTGAGTAAAATACATCTTATAATTTTTTTTAGCTCTTATTTGGTACTTTAGTACAGAAAGTTATGGGCTGTAAATTTTAAAATGTGATCATCCATTGAGCTGTTATCCCTTAAGACAATTTATTTATATTTTATATAATAGTTAAAGGTGCAAACCTGTAGATGTAAGATCCGAACACTCTCTGGGATGTGTGGAACAGCTTCAAGCTCGTTGTTAGCCATGAACAGGTTGACCAGCTTTGTCATTTTCTGGTGAAAACAAATGTATGCCTTGTGAATTTGTATATTAAAGCTATTCCTAGATGCCCCTGTAAATTAATGTATAATTGCCCCTATATTAAAATACATGTGCAAATATTTGCTTCTGCAATAGAAAATATGACAAAACAAGACTGTTGAGTGTTTAGTACATGAACAAAGACCAAAATCTGTGCTCATGGATCAATTTTGACAACCAACAGTTTCTGTAGTGCAAGATGATTATGTTTACCTTAAAAGCATTGGCCTTTACACCCTTGGTTTTGAGATGGTTGTGGTTGGCATTAAAAGACGTAAGTTTGACAGGAAGGGTAGGTAGTTTTACCAGTCGGTTCTCAGCCAAACACAATTCCTCCAGCATGGTTAGCTTAGAAAATGTTCCATCATCAATCTCTGAGATCATGTTGCCTGTCAGGTCAATCCTCTTCAGAGTTACTGTTGACAAACAAAATAATCTATTATTAAGGTTTAATAGTCACATTATTCAAAACAACACATGAGCCTGGTCTGGGCAGCTTCTCATTGTCAGAGGAATAATGAATTCTCAAATTTATGAAATGGCTTTAAGAAGGAACATAACACAAGACAACCCCTGACTGAAGAAACACTAGTTTTTAATGTGGTCCAAAATTCTTCCTGCTGAAGGAAACACATGTTAGAGAATAGAGAGTTAAATGAACCTCATCTGAAGTTAACCCATAAAAATTTGACATTTTTCTTGTGATGTCCAAATTTTTCACTATTTTATAGCTGCATTCAAAGAATATCTTCTACAGAATAAACATTTATTTTAAATCTGCTCTCACCTTTTTCTTTGGCTATAGAAGCCAATTTAAATAAATTAAGTAATGAAACAAGGATGAATGAATTTGATATCTGTAACCAACTTTTCTCAGACTGAGAAAGTTAGAGATAAGGAGTATAACATTTCAACTCAACTTTATCCATGACCAGTTGTCCAGATACCCCTGGAGACTTTCACAAAAATTCCAGTCATCGGGTGAGGTTGTTTGAAAGTTGAGTTGTGTCAGCTGGACTAGTAGGTTTGAAATGAACAGATATATTACTGTATGTTGCAGACTACATGGGCTGGGGAAGGAGAAGTCCAGTTGAAATGACTCCCAATGTTTTTGTTTGATGATCTGTGTTATTTGCTCAAGTACAAAATTATGCTTACCAATGTCACCAAAATCTTTAGCAGTGAGCTTTTCAATGTTGTTGAATCGGGCATAGAGGTAGGCTGTCTCTTTAGGCAGTGTGGGAACCGAAGACAGGTCGACCTCCTCACAGTATACAGAGCCAGTCAGACACACACACAGCAGGCACGTGGGCAGGTCTGCAACACAGCAAGCCCAGAAACATCAGTACTGGTTGGTAAATTCAAACCCAACACTGTTATTCATATTTGTAATATTAATATTTGTAACTTGCCTTTGAATGTGACTTCAAACATACTGCACTAACCCAAGGTTGCTCAAAAATTAGCCAAAAAAATCCCCTATAATTTTAATTACCTAGATTATCTTGTTTGACCGAGCCCTGACTAGGTAAACTTACTAGTGGTGTTTGTTCCAACTGTAATTGGACTGTCGTCCGGTTCGTCAGCGGGAGGTAAGGCCCTCTGCAGGAGAAAACATGGCCTGTTGGTATACTTGCAGGTTCATTGGCTAGAGCAAAACATTGATACTGCCAGGGTTAGAGTTTAGTCGGGTTGGGAAAAGTTCTGTGTTTAGTACAAATGAAGATGGAACAGTTTAGTGCAAATACTGACTTGGCTCAGTTTAAATTAGTTTGACACTATCATGTGATTTATCAAGTTGTTTCTGTACTAGGTTTTTATGCATAAAGGTATTTAAATTTTAATTAGTAAGAGCAGTTGGACAAAAGCGGCTACTGTATGTTTGATGTAATTGGCGACTGCTTCCTTTCACTTTTTGTTCACAATTTCCTTGCTGCAAACTACAAAACAATGTTTTTTGTTAGTTGGATGTGTTTTACATCCTCCAAGTTAACAGTAGAATCATATGGTTCAGTAACAAGGTAATCTAGCTGGGATGTTTTGTATCCTTTCATTTTCTGTTTAATCTAGTTCTAGTTTTGATGTCTGTCTGAAACCAATTTTGGTTCAGTCCTACAATCAAACATTGCTTTCCAGGATATGGTAAAAAATAGCAGTCCACTCGGTTTTCTGTGGCTTACAGCTACCCACAGCCTCACATCTGGAAGATGATGATAAGCTACATGTCCTCAGTTGCTAGGTCTGACGGTATTGTTCTAAATAAATATGATTTCACCAGGAAGCGTCGTTGGACTTTATGGTCAGGTGTTGTCATCCTGTAGTACTGTAGAATATGTCTTACAGTCTTAATCTCTGACTGCAGAGACTCATAGACTTTCTGAGATTTTAAGACAAACATGATTAAGACAAACACTTTAAGAAGATTCAAACAAGGAGTCAAGTGAATTTGATGAAAGTTGAAATCTTATGCCAGTTTAGTAACATAGCTTGTCCTCTGTTACTGAATCTGTTATACAGTCTCTTTGTCTGTACTCATTCCAAGTATTGTAATCTCAGCGTACGGATCCCTTAACTGACTGTGCCTCACACCAATCCAGGGGAAAAATTAAAGCTTTCTAAACTGGATTTTAAAACTGGTCCCAAAAGAAGTTTTTACTTATGAATTCTATTTTAGTCATTTTTTTGTACTGTGTGTTGGCTTTTCACTTGCTGCTGGTTTTGGTTCATCCACAAATGTCTTAAAAGCTTAGTGTGGTTAGCCAAGCACTAGTGCGGTCGATTCACAGTTGGCTTGTGTGGCGCAAGTTCAAGTTAAACACAGCAAGGTGTACATGTTGAAACTGTGTGCTGAGAAAAAATAAGAGCAAGAGAAAATTTGATGTTTGTCCTCTCTTAATCAAATTTATTTAGTGTTTATACATTTATCTTTGTTAGCACAATAAGTTACTAAATGTTTTTGCAGTAAATGACATTAATAATAATAATAATGTAAATTCTTCAATTTTGTAAATAAAAATAATAAGAGGTCTTACCCTAAACTTCTTTGATTTAAAATAGTCACTGACATATCCGTTCAGTTCCCTGCTAGGTAGAGATCCAGGTATCAGCTGTGAGTCCTTGTCAGACCTCCTGGACGAGGCTGCATCCAGCCAAGGTACTAGGATAAAGGTAAATAAAAGAACCTTCATACTGTCCAAAGGAGTCTGACATCAACACACCAGCTCGTCTTGAAATCTGAGTTTGGGTCGGCAGCCACTCTCACTATTTAAGGGCTGAACCAGTAGCTTCCAAGAGACTCTTAAAGCAGAGTTTATAGAGCAGAGCACTTAACCATTCCCTGACCACACACCGTCCATCTGCTGTGTGTGAGAAAGAGAGGGGGGATAGAGGGAGAGACAGGATATACAAAAAAACAACAGACACGCACAAAAGTGGCACATATGGAAAGATGGTCAGAGAGACTCGAGAGGCTTTTCTCTTAAATGTCCCTTAAATGTGTAAAGAAAATTCACGTTGCAAAAACTGCAGTGAAAGCAGAAAATGTGCAAGTTGTCAACCTCTGTGTGAGTGTTTTTTGTCAGAAGGAACACTGTGATCTCTGCCAGGTCATTGAAAAAGGAGTTCATTCAGTTAGAACTACAGCTTTTATCATTATTTCATTTTATCTCCAGAAAAAAACAGTTTTTTCAATGTCTATTCTATAAATCCCAAATAATGCACTAAGGCATTGGGTCCTTGGTGCAGCTGTGGGGGGGTAATCTATCCTTTATGGGGTTCTGTCTGCTTTTTTATGAATATACGAAGCAATGTGTTAAACAGCACTCTGAAAACCATATTATAGAACAACTGCAACACTGCAGTAATGATAATTAATTAATCGGACGCAGTGACACTTATTTTACTTTAAACTTTAAACTTAATTTTAATTTAGTTTCTTGTTGTATGAGCATGACAACCTAAATCTAGGTTCTAAGATAAAAAGTAAAAATTTTCTGAGCACTTGAAAATGGGGCAAACCCTCCTGATGTTTAGATGTCTTGAATGAGAATGTTGTTTAAAAACATCCTTCTGCCCTTACCCTGATATATACAGGTTATCTGTAGGTAGAGCAACATAACACTATTTTCAAGGTTTGCGTAATATTTATTTAATTTATAATTAGCTGTTATATGGTGACAAATCTACCACTGGCAAGATGTTGCAGACAAAATGGGTCTCATTTGCTTTTGCAAGGAATAATTTGGTGCCTGTTTTAAGCTATGCCTTGTTTGCTTGTACCTTGAGGTGTCTTCTAGTTGAGTGTTTATCAAGCTTAGTCAAAGTACCACTGTTATTAGAGGCTGGACCAAGCCAAGCACAGCATTGGAACTGTTAGTCAGAATTCAAGGAAGATACTGTATGTGTTTAGTCATACCTAAGGCATTTAATGTTTTACTGATCTGGTGAAAGGTGTGTAGTAGACAATGATTGGTAGCAAGTTTAAGGTGATGGTGTACAGCTCTTGAACAGTTAATGAATCCTCTTGCACGTTTAGAGTAATTTGCATATAGCATGAGCAGCATTTATTTTATTATTTTTTTTACTGATTACAGTATGAAAACCTTTTGAGCAAGTTCCTTTAATCAGACTTGTGTAGCTATTTACGAAAAGCTGGAAAATCTTCTGCAAGGAAAGAAATTAATAACAACTTATGTGAAAAACAATAAAATAATAACAGACTTGCTAGGAAATGGCAAACAAATTATGTGAGACTCTTAACAATGCTATTGAATAGACTGGCTGCTAACTGTATTCAACTGTTGAGGTTTTGATGATATTTTGGCTTAATTTCAGCCTTGGTTGTCAACTCATGGAGCTGTTTGACATCCCTAGAGTAATTTTGGAGAATTTGCAGCACAGGAGACAGTACTTTTCTATAACAGGCAAAGTGGAAGAGCAAAGTTCCAGATTTAACATTAAAACTGTTAAATAGAAAACATGTGACACTCTTCAGCCTTCAAGTAGAGAGAGGAAAAAGATGGGGGCCCAGATATAAACATCCAAGGAACATGAGCCCAGACTGTTACAGGTGTGTTAGCAATTATGAACACCTTTTAACTTTTACTACTCTGGGAAAAGGGCCAACAACTGGAGAATGTTCTTACCATCACTAATTTTCTATAGCAGAGTTTCTACAGTCAGGGTGGTTTTCATGGTTCCAGTGCTTAATAAATCATGTTAATGGGAAAAGCCACCCACAACAACACACCAAACACACATCATTCCTGTTCTATTGACTTGCTGAATGTGTTTGAAGCTATAGCTTAATACCCGTGTGTATTCCTTGTTCTGTCTTTTAGTCCATCTGGAGCGTTCAGGTAGCTCTAGTAAACCATGTCCCCTTCCTTTGCCCTCATTTTCAGTAGCTACCATGCACATGTGAAAAGTCCTTTATCATCTTTATAATCATGCTACTAAAATGGTGGTGCTTGTAGAAAAATGACTGTAAATCATAAATGGGTATATCACAATTTATTAAAATCCCCTAGAATATAACTGTAAGCTTTGAATTCACTCTTCTTTTCAGGATAAGTGTAGTTGTGTAAAAATTCCAAGAAACACATCTTTGTTCCATTACTTACGAACTTTACTCTATATATACAGTCTATTCTTAGACCTTTGGCTCAGGCAGTTAAACATCCAAACAAAAATGTCATATAAAAGTAATTGAGTTAAACCTATTTTTCAAGAAACTGGCAAACCTGTTCACTCTTTCCACCGTGGTGCAAACCTGCCCACTCCAGTCACCACAGAGTCATTGTAACGAAAACTTGTTTTTGACAGCTGTGGTTATGGGATGGTAAACTGGGTTTTTGAGGGGCAGGTGTATGCAAGCAATTTGTAACATCAGACTGTAGGCAGTCTGCACAAAACAACATACGTCATTAAATTGACACCACACCCAGGCGTCCATAGACTGCAGCTTTGAACAGTGGACCACCTGGCGTAGCCTTGAGCAGTCTTGGTCTCCAGGGGTCTGGCACGCAACTGACATGATGTATTAACATACTGCTGAGAGTTCTGTGGTTTGGTGTGACATGTCCACCCACCAGCTCTTTGTGGTCGCCAGAAGCTAGATGTCAACCCATATTTAGCTAATTTCTTTAATATGCTCTTTGTAATGGCAGCCCTATTTAAAACCACCCGCTTTCCCTGTTTGTAACTAAAACATTTACAGCAAGCTGTTACAAAAACAATATAAATCTTTTTTTTTTCAACTAAATTTTATATTTATGTCTAATTTCCACCCACTGTAGCCTACAGTGAAATGTTTGAAATAATATCTCGCCAGTTTCTACCAGTTAGTAAGTTTCTTTCACATTCACAATTTGAAAAAATAAGGCTCTTAAAATTTTGGCTGGATTTTAGTGAACAGAATTGTGACTGTTTTTAATGTTATACCTTCATGAGATGTTGTTTTGTTGTAGGTAACTACAAAAAAATGCATTAAAGCTCATACTACACTTACATTTCATTTTTAGGTCTTCATTCTTACTAATATTCCTCCGGAGTTAAGATGCACAAGAGTTGCCTGTTTTACAGAGTTGCTACGGAACATTAAAATTATTTTTTACGCATGCATTACTGTAGGTTTTTTCTTATTGTAAGCTTTTGGATGTACATCATTGTAGATGGCAAGCACTCTGGCTTACTATTTACTGTAGAGGGGCTGGCATTTAGCCATGGAATTTAGTCTCAAAGGATCCGAGGAAGACCTGATGGTTAAAACAGAAACACTTAGTTTTCAATTTCTACAGAATTTTCTTCCCCCAGCTCATGTGTCAAAGAGCAATGGTTCCTGGATGTTTGAATATTATCTTTATAATCATGTCTTTATTTCACCTTTTTATGTTTATGATATAACTGTCCATCAATGAGCAATATTCGATTGCCAAGATTAGTAGATTAATTCCCACGTAAATGTACAACTTTCTAGCTATTGTAAAGGTTTTGCTCCATCCACCTTTCATTAGTTAAAACTGTACCAGTAATGTTTGTAGGACAAACGTTCAAATTAAATAAAATCATCACATACAAGACACTTTTCAAACAACTCTACCAAATTCCCCAGTGTTACCTGTTTTCCTTGAATAGTTTCAACTTTTAGTTTTCATGTAAACATACATAATATTATCTCACAATTAACCTTCTAATAAGCGCCAAAGGCTCACAACAGTGCTCATGACTTTATGATGAAAATGATCAATTGAAGTATAGATATAAGAAGTGTGATGTTTTTTAATGCTTCAACAACTTCAGGTCTTTACCATCTGGTTAACTAGCAGTAGCAGCCAACTAGAAGCAGCTTTTCTTCATGTGTTTTTCTTAAAGTGTTTGTTGGCTGTCTTCTGCCACCTCATGCTGTGTTTTATGAGGTGATGGGAAGATTTGGATTTACTGGGTCCTTTTGATCCCTGTGAGAATTTGTTGTTGTTGTTCTACCAGGCGGTAACATGCTACAACAGTTATACTTTTCTTTCTTTTTCCTTAACTGTATCACACACTTGATTTAATTAGATTTATTATTATTATTATTATTATTATTATAATTATTATTATTATTATTGCTCTATTGTGTACGTTTCCAGTTACATTTAGATTTTTGAAATTGTTTTTGTAAGAACAGTTTACACTCAAATCATGTAAGTTTTATTTTTAATTAAATTTTTATGAAGGTAAAACGGTATACATTAGCTTTTGGTTAATGCCATGTTTTTGTCCTCTCAGTCTGAGTGTGCAGCTATTCTCTGTTTACTCTTATCCCAGCATGAAGTTTACTGTCAGTTCTACAAACAATCTTATAAGATCTTAGCAGCCTGGAGGAGATCTTCATGTTCCACAATGATGGGTTAGACGGGTCTGCCTGTTTTATTGTTATGAAAGCAGGAACAGTAAGACTGGAGTCCTAGAGTTACTTGCAGAGCCAATCACTGTAAAGGGCACTACCATTGTGGTCAGCCACACATCCCAGTCCAAAGCTCTACCCATTGTGCTACCCCTTTACCATTATTTACAAAAACAATTAATAAATACATGTATTACTTACCAAAAACTAAAGGGGAACTTTAAACACAACACACCAAAGACTGGAGATGACTTGAAGGGTTGGCACCCGTTATCCACCTCTGTGAGTTCTGGATATGTGCGTACAGCATATTTTCACAGAGTTATTTATTTTGAATGATTAACAGCTTGAGAACCATTTTAAAAAACACATGGACACAATGGAGTTATAACAAGATTATGTTAACTGGCACTGATCCATGTCTCTGTAGATGATTTAGTAAATAAAACAAGTACTTCTGTACCCTCTAATCAAACATTTAGACTGTCTTGGCCCCGCATTGTGTTGGCAGTGTTAGTGATGATGATGGTCTCTGTCTGATGGACAAAAGACCCGCTCTGATTAAACTGTCAACTGGTATCTGATTGTTTGGACTAAACCAGTTGGACACATATGGAGAGAATTACTGTTTGACTGGGTTCCAGTCTACAGTGGTACTGAATCCTTGTTCTCTGATGACTACTGCATTTGGTATCCAAACATTCCTGGCATTTTCCTTTTCCCAGACAGAATCTGAGGGATAGTATTGGAGAATTTAGTATTAAATCAAACCTGATTCATGTTGACTTTGAATTTGTTTGAATGAACCAGACGTTCATCAGACCTCCTGGTGTTGTTCAGGCAGTAACATCCCTAGGTTCTCTGTCACTGAGTGTTTACTATCCTTATTAGTCAGAAGATTCGGTGTATAAATGCTTCTAAAAGACTCAAAAAAAACCTTTTTTTCCAGAAAGATGATTTGTATTAGAAAACAAAATATCAATCATCTTTGTGTCTTATGTCTTATATTTAGGTTTAGACAATTTAGGATTCATTCATTGTAATAGAGTGGTTATACTAGGAAGCTAAATTACCTTTGAATATCTATATCTAAAATATTAGATAATGTCTTGCTATAAAAAGGAAATGAGCAATAACCAAATAAATGGTGTAATTGCATTACTTCTATTTCAATTAGCACTTTACAACATTCAAATCACTTTGAATTTCCATATTTGCACAGGAATCCACCACTAACAATGATATACATTCATGTTATTATTCGTGGTTAAAGCATATGCGTTTTGCATGTGTTTGTGGATAGAAGGTAATTCTAGGAAGTTTCTGTGTTACTATGATTTTGTCCAACAGAACAATGTGGTCTTGAACATTTCCCTCTGTGCTAATTGTGATGAGAGTATTGCCATCTTCTCAGCACTGTAGTCCTGGAAAAATCTTTGTCTTGGCCTGCTCTTCAAAACCTCTGGCTCTGAGATTGCTACTGGCTGAAGCTGGAGACCGTCTGTCCCTCTGTCCCTCTCCTTCTTCTTTCTGTCTAATTTATTTATGTATGCTTTTTAGTTTGAGATTACATGCATTTTTCACGACCTAATTATCATTGATGCCATAGCTCACTCATAAAAGTCTAAACTTATTTGTTCACTTCTGCAGACTTCTTTACTCCATAATAGATTTATGACTTTTAGGACTTTTGTTGCTCTAGCTCAAATTTATGAGCTATTTTAGAATTTTGTGTGACAGAGCCATGTCTATCACTTCACACATTATTTTCCTTAACCAATATATCTGTTTCCTGTCATATTGTCCTTACAGTATTGAGGTTGGAGGATTTAATAACACTTAGTTTATGTAATTAGTTCCATAAAAGCGTACAGCTAAGCACAGGGCAGTGTCTCAGACTTTAGTACACCCACCCATACAGTACACTGTCCATTTAACATCAGCGTAAGCCCATATATAAATACACCGTGCAGTTGTCTCTGTTTCATGTGAACCTACGTATACATAATGTGACTGACTCTACTTTGACGTACTATAAACAAAACCATATATCCACTGTGTAATTTTGTGTTATGGCATGCTTTCTGCATGCTCAGCATTGGGACCGCCCCCAAACCCTGAACCCAGACTATTTCCCCATGTGATAGTGCATCTAGCCAAGGCTATCTCCTTTGGGGTTGGCTACAAGTGTTAAAAACAACTCTGGACAATATCTTGGGAATCTGAACCAGACATTGTCCAGGGTACATATGTGAAAATTGCTTTAGTATGTTGCTATAACTATCAAAGTGCAAACGACCAAAGTTTATGTGCCTGCTACTCAAAGCCAAAGGTGCAGTGGGAGGCTGGAAGTTGTAATAATTAAATTTATGCTGTCTCACATTTTTATATGTGGCGCAATGTATTTTGGTGATGGCTCAGTAATACAGTATAAAGGAATGAAGTTGGTAAAGAAACATATAAAACATCTGATTGTACAGTTTAACAGCTAGAACTGTTAACTTTATATAATTTTATTTACTCTAACTTTTCAGTTTCTACCTCACCCACAGCCACACTTACACACACAGCCTTTCTCACATACATTCATCACCAGCCAGATTTTTCCATCTAGTTGGCTCTGTGTCGTCTTGCTCATTTCTCATGTCTGTCTATTGCCGGCAGAAGGCATCATTGCTGTGATTCTCTCATATTAACAAACAGACCTGTCAGTCTTTGCCTCTAAACATTTTAATTTCTCTGGCCTCATTTAGCCTTGGCTCTGCTCTGGATGAGTCGATGGTGTATGCTTAGTTGTGTCTGTATGTGGGCTTTGTTTCTTTTTTTGGACAGTCAACCCTAACAGACTAAATGTCTAGTTTTCTCCAGCCTTTGATAGTTTTGGTCCAATTTTGGCATGCTAAAGTGTTTGATTCATCTTTGAAAGCATTCAGAGCAGTGTGGGAAGACTTTGTTCCTGATTAGTTGTGTGAATTCTTTGGCAATAACCATACAAGATTTTTCGCGCAGCAAAATTATGAAAAGGCTCATTGAAGACTCTCCTGCTGTAAACTAGTGATCATCTGTGATAATTGAGTTTTTAAGCTTGAACTTATTAACTCTGTAGAAAATATGCTAATCTACAAACACAGACATTACCACACTTTCACTAATTAAAAATATTAAAAAAAAACTCAACTTGATCTTTATGGCCACAGTTGCTATATTGAATTGTAATAAATTGCATGCATGATAAGGTTGCCAATGAGTGTAGGGCAGTGTTTCTACAGAGATGGCAGCAGTAATTGTTAGAAATGCAATATATTCTTTAATTTGTTTTGCAAAAGGTAGACTTATCTGTAGCCTTTCAATAGGAAGCATGAGAGACCACAAATTATACTTTTACTACTGGAAAGTTTCTAAGAATTACAAGGCTAACTGATATTCAAGTAACATTCAATTCATCAGTGAGTTGTGAAGTGATTGATGAGCCTTTGGGACTCTCAATTAGAGAAGCAGATGAGATCAGTGACCCTCTTCTGGTTAATGGCTGTAACATTGCCCATACTCCTCAGTTTATACTGTGGAAATCTGATCTCCCTCTGTACCTGCTCTGCCTCTTTTATTGCCTTCCAACCAGCTTCGTCAAGGCCCACATTGTAAGTCAGAATAAAGTTCTCAAAATAATGCTAGGAATTAGAAACCCTTAAATCCTAGCTATTTTATGATGACAGATGTTTCTGTCACTCAGCGTAATAAAATACTAAATGTCACCAAACTTAAACTGGCCAACTCAAAGCCAGCATTGGGCGGCCAAGATTGAAACCTAATTCTCATAAGTCAGCATGCATTGAGTATATTACAAATACTGTACAAAATGGGTCTATCCTTGTTTTAATGAGCATTTAGGTAGTAAGAGTTTTATTTCTGTTGTAATGCAAGGCTATGAGAAAAAAATGAGAAAAGCAGTGAACTGATTAAATGGATCCAAATTGGTGGAGTCTCCTGATGGACCTGCTGGAGCCTTGCATCTGCAGTTCATTGTCTTTGCTGTGAAATAATTAGAATCATATGGCATGCACTGCTTTATAGCTTATCCTTCATCTAAAGGAATCCTCCGTGAAAAAGAGTTTGACAACTGGTTGATAAATAAAGGAACCAAAGAAGACAGAGAAGCTTGCAAAAGCAATCTCAAGTTGTTGTTTTTGGAAATACTCAGCAAAAAACGGATATAGATTTATCTCCACAAGCAGTTAAGCAGCGTTTAAAATAAACTTCCCTGAGACGACCAAATAAATCCATGCCCATCACAGATTTTCTTTATTCGCATCTTTTCATCTGTTAGAACTTACTCTGGACTGGTAAGGAAGAGCTGATTAAGATAACAGGAGGAGGAAAAGTTAGAGCAATAATGATAAATAATATTCGTAGTTGTGGGAATATTTTGTTATTGCTTCAGTACATAAGAGGACAAAGACACAAGGCAGAAACTTACAAATTATGATAATACTGTAATATTACTGTAATACTGTAATGTATAATAAAAAAAATGTATAAAAATGTATGAACCTTTGAATATTGAATTATAATGATTAGAATGTGTCCCACGGTGTATCCCCCCCACCGCATCTTGGCTGTGCTGTTTAAAAAAAATAAAGAAAGAAAGAAAAAAAAAGTAACCTTTTATAACTCTTTAATCAAGCCATAACTCTCCTTTCAAACAAAGAGCTACATAGTGAGTTGCATTGTGCTCTGTGGATTGTTGAATATTAATGTAGGTACTAATTTAGGGTGAAAAGTAAAAGCCCTGTAGCTAGGACTACTCGCTGTGTATGAGAGTCACTGTGAGACGTGGCAGACGAAGGCCTGGCCAACTGGCAGATCTGTTCCATATGTTTCCTGAAGACAGCTCTCCTGTACTCCACCCACAGCACAATTTAAAAAGACAAAACAGAGAAGCAATATAATACAGTACAGTACTGTAACTCTGCCTCATTTTCTGTGGATCTCAAATTCAGATAAAGATGGATCTGATGAAGGCAGCTGGCAGGTGCTGGGATTCTGAAAGTCTGCGGGAAACTAGCTGCTATTTGACAGGGGCCTCACACAGAAAGTGTCGGGGCAAAGAAAACACATGCAGCCTGTCATGCTTTCAAATTGTTTTCATCAAATCCCTGCTTCCTCTGGGTGTGCTTCAGTTTTGTCTTGTTTTTTATTTATTTATGTCAGCAAAGAAAGTCTAGTGGCATCTGCCCCACCAAATGCATCCCAACCTTATCAAGGTATTTTCAAGAAATGTCCACCAATCTACTTCAAACAAAAAACTGCCTGTAGTGGTCCAGCAGATCAAAGTCATAGCCCAGACCTTAACTAGAGATGCTGTGGATTGACCTTCAGGGAGCTGTTCACACCAGACGTCTTAAGAATGTGCCTGAACTGAAGCAGTACTGTAAAGAGAGTGATCCAAAATTCCTTCTGAACACAGCGGCTGTTCTGCAGCTACTGGAAACAGAGGGTTATTGCTGTAAGCATTATTTCAACCAGTTATTAAATTCAAAGGTTTGTTTACAGTTATTTCCAGCACTTTGAATCTATTTCTAATTAATCCATGCAGACAGAAAGTGAAGTGTGGTTTTAGCTAGGCACATTTTTCCATACTTGGATGAAAATTAGAAATTGTATGTGGAAATAAAGAGAGTTCATAAGGTTTGCCCTGGTTTTGGTAATTACCTTTCATTCAGTTTTGTTTCAGTTTTCTAATCATTGCTTTTAGGACGTGTAATGATCATCCAAAACAGGAATGCACAAAACAAAAGCTTTGACTCAGGATTACCTTTAATCCGGCATCGTTTTAGGGTCTGGTCATTTATACAGGTTAATAAGGTTAAATGGTGCAGCTATAGAATTATATAATATATTTAAATTTATATAGTTATAAAGTTGTTAAAATAAAAAAAGTCCCTTGCTGTCATACATTGGAAAGACCTTGTGATTTTGGCTTTTACTGACAAAAAATAGCAGCTAAAAACTCCTTAGTGTGGAGGGACATCTGCTGGTGAATGAGGGAATATACTGTACCAGCTGTAACTTAGTAGTAACCAGCTAAACTGACAGTAACTTGTCCTTTGGTAAAAAACAAATTTATTTAATTTAACAGTAAGAGCAGAACAGTCACATTGCTTTGTCTCTTAGCAACTATTGATTTACTTTTAGAACCAATATTACTTAAAGAGTTTAACAGAATATACAATTTTGAAAGACAATCTCAAATACCCTAAATCCACTATACAGTATATACATATATATAAACCAAATAAAAGTTGATTGAAGGAATCAAGACAGAAGTCAGGATATGTCCTCGGTTTTAATTAAAGACACCAAATAAATATAGCACCATTTCGGAGGAGAGAACATTATGAAGAAATTATGGTAATTATATTGGTAATTTTAATATTCATTAACTGGCAACTGGTCAGATTTTTTGCTGTAATTCCTTGAATCCAGTTAACTCTCAAGGCATGTTTTTAGATTAATTGCATGACTTTTTATGTAGCCACCCTGCATAAGGAATGTTTACACCAAGTACAATGCATAGTCCAGTCTGACATGTACTTTCTCCTGCTTAGTAAACACTTTATAAAAATGCAAAACATTCAAGAAAAACAAGAGATTCCAAAGTGACCTATTGCACTAAATAATGCCAGCATCATTCGTTGACTGTACAGACTTCTGCTGGAAGTGGATTTAGTGATTTTTGGCTACAGCTTTGTGTCTCAACTTAAAAGGCATCAATATAATGTGTAAAAAAGAGATTTAAAGGTCCCTTTTGTTTGTAGTTGTATAGTAGTGTTACAAAGACAACAAGATTTAAAATGACCTATATTAGTAAAAGACAGATATAATAATATAATTACAATCACTTTTGCAGAAGTCAAGTCACTGGCTGTTGATGCTCCAAAAGTACCAGAGGGTGGCACTTTAGTCCTGCAAAGGTTTCACAGCAAAAGTCAAGGGACAAAAGGTAATGAATTGCCTTGTAGATTGAACCTCACAGCATCTATCGAAGGCATCCTGCTGTTCATGTCCTCACTTAGTTCATGTCCTGATTAAAAAAATCTTTCTAGTTTTGGACTTCATTTTTGTTTTGTATTCTCTCCCTGACTGAAAACTCGGCTGTGTACTGGCTTTTAATGTGTAGTACATGTTCTAACATATATCAATAAAAAATAACCTTTTCTGTGTTGTCTAAACTGCTAGCTCTTGAGGAATGCAGGTTCAGTTTTTTAACTTCCAGCTTATTACTTATGCTATTATGAGGATTTCTCTATTTCTGGGCTCACCAGAACAGCTCATCTTCACGCCCTGCTACTTTCTGAAGTTTCCGAGCTGAACACCCCGCCGACCGGTCACACAGCGAAAGGTGTACGGTTGGATATTCCAGTACTTAACGGGGTTGGCAAACAGACTGATGCCTGTGTACAGGTTCTTCTTGACAGTGGGACTAATGGGACAGAAGTCATTAACTCCCACACTGCTGATTTTGTTGCCATGAAGGAAAATCACCTGAAAAGAGGAAAAAATAGGATGTTTTCAGTAAGTTTATTATGGAAGTTAGACTCAAATTATATTCACAGCTGCTCTTTTTCTTCTACCTTAAACCTAAGTTACAAATTGGAGCAGGAAGGAAATGTTGTAATGATTTGAGATAGAAGTTGGAAAGTTGAGCATCATTTTATAAATGCAGGCGTCTCAGTTAAAGGAAATGGGCTTCAAAAAGTTGGATTGATTACACAGATTTATTTTATACTCTTTCTTCATGTTCTTTACCTGCACAATAAGACTTTGCATTACAAGTCAGGACAACTGAATAATTTGGGATACTCAAGGGGGCGCTGGAGGCGATGATTAAGGAAGTTGTGTTTTTGGTTTTCTGGTCTAATGTTTGATTCAGACACATGAAAAGTGTTCTGATAAAAGTTAGCTTGGAGGTTCTTGGTTTAGATATTTCTCATAGTAGGTTTGTTTGAACATTACTCCACTTTCCAATTCAACAAAGCTCTGAAGTGCTCATAGTCAACTGACACTGATCGAAGTCCTACTGTACAAAATTCTCTGTATCTCACCTGAAGGTAGCGCAGGGAGTTTAGACCTGGAGGAACCTTTTTCAAACGGTTGTTGTCCAGGTGAAGTTCACGGATGTTTGGGATGCTGATGAAGCTGCCATTTTCTACAAACTTGATTTGGTTAAACCCTAGTCCCAACCTGTAGAAATCATGACGAGAGTTTAATTATTATAACCTTTTGCACATGAGTGTATCTTTTCTGGGAATCACTTTGGAAATCACTTTTATGATAACAAAGTTGGTTTTCACCTCTGCAGGTTTTTGTATCTGATCAAGTCTTCCACCTCCACTTTAATGATCCTGTTGTAGTCCAAACTCAGCTCTGTAATTGAGGATGGTAGGTCTGTGCGAAATGTGAAAGCTGTAATTAGTATACTGGGAAAAAAACACAAACCTCTTAAAGTAAAATTAATAAGCATTAGCAGTGTTTATTGTTCCTAGGCCGAAGTTGAAAAGCTGAAGTAGACAGAAAAGGTCTGTTTCTGTGTGAATCGATATAGCATAAGGGGAGTGACTTTTTACCTTTTGGTATAGCTGTGAGTTTGGCCTCTGCTATACCAACATACAGGCTTGACACGCCGTTAAAAGCACCCAGCTCAATCCCACTGTTGGCCAGAGGATTGGCACCCAGCTCTATACAGGGAAGCATGAAAAAAACATCAATCATTCAAATTTCATTACTAATGGTGTCTCCTGCTTGCTAAAGAACATTATGGTTATCATTGACAATATGTTGTGCTGTTTTTATCGCTTAAGGAAAACTAGAGGGTTTTTTACAAACTGTTGACATAAAAACATCTGACTCTTAAATCTAAATGTTCAGCTATTAAGTAAAAAATTTGAGTTGATATGAAGTGTTACACATTCAGGCTCCTTCGACCCTGCCAGTGCTACAGTAGTTGTTGTACAAGTTATTTTCTGAAGAACTGTGGGGTCTGTGGTTATACTGAGCACTCAGCCTGCTGACCACACTTGTGTTCTTTTTATAACAACCTAAACTGTTTAGTATGTTCCTCATGCAGGTCTCTGTAGAAATGATAAGATCAATTTGTGGACTTCTCGTGAGGCTTAGACCCCTCCTGTTCTGTTCAAACACAGAAATAAATGGCCATGTGGTCAATTAAAAAGGCAGAAACAGACCATTTAATTTGTCATGCATGTTAGACAACTTGTTGATATTGTTTGCTATTTAGTATTTTAACAAAATTGCAGCAATCATTGGTTCTCTGTGTTGAATTTGTGAAATACTTGCTGTAGTGTTTGATGACCAAGAATCTACAGCAAACTCCTTGGCAAAGGACTGGTTGTCCTTTAATCAGTAAAGTTGAAACATGCATCATACCCAGCACATGGAGTTTCCTCAGGCCCTTAAAGGCATCTTTCTGGATTCGGTTGATCTTGTTTTCATGGAAGCGCAGCTCAAAGACATTTGGAGGCAGGTTTGCAGGTATCTCGGTCAGTAGGTTATAGGAGAGGTACAGCAGTTTGAGATGATCCATGTTTCTGAAGGCTTTGGGGTGAATCTTTGAGATCTTGTTGTTGATCAGAAACAGACCCTGTTTTGTGAGGAAAAAGTGTTGTGGGAGAGTATGAAGTTAAACGGATATACTTGAGTTCCACTTCATTTTCTACAGCAAGTGATGCTAGTGTTGAATTTCTACAGTAGCAGCATCCAAATTTAGACAAAATAACTGGACATAGTGCAAGTAAGCCAGTTAACAACATTAGGATGATGTCTGTAAACCTCTCACATTAGGGAATAATTTGGTCAGATAATTGTATTCAGATGGGCCATCTAATTTGTAGTGTGTCCCAGCATTTACCCTTAATGTGCAGCCAGGGTTGTAAGTTTTGCATTTAACAAATACATAGATGCTAGAAGGCTACATTTAACCTTCCACAAAAGTATCAGCATGTTAACATTGTGGAATTGAGCATAAATACATGCTGTAAGTAGCTACATGTTGTACTGTATGTCTACATGTTGTGTAGTCTGGGTAATACTAATCCTAAATGCATATTAACGTTTATTCATTGTTGTTCAAACTGACAGGCAATCTCTCAGATCTAATCTTCACCGCGCCACCTTTTGACATGTGCTCTGTGACCCAGATTTCTTTCGTCTCAGGGGTTTTGTAATCAGGCAGAAGGGGACTGAAGAGAACTTGTTGAATTACATAGTAATTTAATATGTATCTCATTTCACATGTCTGGTTGAAAAAGGGACCAGAATATATTTGCCCATCAGATGAATTTTATAAAATCTTTACCTTTCTAACCTAAGACCTACCTAGTGTTAACAAAAAGGGGCTGTGGTGTTTATTACTACAGTATGTGCAGGATAAATCGGTTCCGAAGATATTTCTTACATAAAGCTTGTTGAGGCCTTTAAAGTCATCCTCCTTGATCTCTGTGATGTCATTGTTTTGGAGATCTATCAAAACAGTGTCTTCAGGAATCTTCTCAGGAACAGAAATCAGGCCTGTTGGCAGAAAAGCAAACTTGTGATTAAGACTTTAAAGATATAATGAAAATCAGTGCTCAGTCTTGAGTATCATGGACTGTCTTGCTCAACAGCATATACAGATGTTTGTCCTGACCCTTGTCGGAGCACTGCACCACTTGGGGTAAGCAATGGCAACCAGCTGGACAGTCCTCATCTTCATCATCATAGTCGTCATTGTCATTGTCATCGTCATCGTCATCGTCATTATCCTCGTCACTTGAATCAGCCATCATGATTTCATAGTTTTTCATGAAGTCCATCACTTTGATTGGCCGGTAGGGTTTGGCATTGCCTAATGCCAATAGGCAAAGCAGGAGGAGGATCCGCATAGTTTTATTTGAAAGGTCAAGAGAGAGCTGTAGGAGAAGACAGGGATTACAGTTATAGCCCTCAAACCAAAAGCTTATACTACTGTTATAATACATTTATTTATTTATATTTTTTAAAAGAAATCTCATAAGACATCACCAACAACATGGAGGTAGTAGTAGTAGAATTGGTAGTATTAATTCCACTTACTGTAAATGTAAAAAAGTCTTCATCATAATCCGACCTGCACAGTTTTAGATATTTATCTTCACAGTATGCTGAATGTGTGCATTAGCAAATATTTGGGTAGTATGATTGTAAAACTTGGGGGTCAATGTCAAACACACCTTAGACTGTAGGAAACAAGCTTTGTGGCTACAAATTGAACCACCGTTGGTGTAAATAATTTAAAAGCCTCCCTCACTCAAGAACTACTGTCAGAGATGACACTGTTGGGTCAGGGATCCATAAGACATATATTACTTAAGGTAAAAAAATACTTAGCAATAACTGTGCACTCTACACAAAAGCAGTGGCTTTATACTCTGTGGTTGCCATGGTAACATAATACAAGCGTGGTCTTTACTTCTGTTTCCCTAGAGTACTGTCGAAGATTTAATAGCAACCACCATTCTTGGGTTCTATGAGACACATACAACTGCAGTAACCATTATTTTCATCAGCGCCTGAGTTCAGTTTCATTTTAACCGCTTGGCTTAGGAATGTATTGCTAAAACAGTACATGATGAAAGGGCATACAGAGTTCCTGGAGGGATCCATCTCAGTAAGTGCTGCACTTTTTTTCTACCAGTGTTTCCACAAAGCCCTGAAAACCCTCTACTGGAAATATGTTCTTGCAGCCAATATAAATGTTTTTCCAGCTATCACCTATTCACCATCTGTGGTAGGTCACTAAATGATTTATATATCTTCCTGTGTTGCATATTCACACAGTCAGTAGAGAGAGACGCTGAGATTGCCTGGTTGCATGCTCATCCTACTGTAATCAGGATGCATTCTCAGCCCTTCAGTTGAGCATTAAGTCCACCCACAAATATGTGGTGGTGGTGGTCGAGGATACTGCTGCGATAGCAAATACCACAGAGCAAAGACCCTTCATCTACACCCAGTGTTTCCTTTTCAGCAGCAAATAGTTATTCTGTTTTTTCTTACGTGATTAAACAAGTCCTACAAATTGATACTAGTCAACTGAATCTCAGCCAGACTGCTGCAGGTTTTTGTCTTGTCTGTCTTTCCTCCTCCAAAAGGTTGCATTTCACAAAACATCCACCCCAGATGGATATCACTAGTCATTATCCCTCATCTGTTCCCTGCTGTTTCCATTACAAATCTCAGTATTACATAGCAGTACTTTTGGAAGCAAGTATTAGTTACTTTCTTGATCAAATAATATGACATTTCATCATTGAACACAAAATTCTTTCACTTTCAGTCCCATTTACTTCACAATATAATAGGGTAAAGAATAACAACAAATCTTCACTCTGGGGAAGCTGGAAGTAATTCTTATTTGGCATCTTAAAAAAAGCAATGCACTGATGAAATAGAAACAGTTGTCAAGTACATTGCCAGATTCTTATTTTCAAACATCACCTTTTAATCTTTTTAATATTAGTTAAAAAAAGATTTGTTCTAGATTTAACTTTGAAATCTATGGTGATGGGGAATTTCTCTCATTTACTTGCAAAGACCATACACCATATAGACAACAGCAAAAATTACGTTGTTTTTTATGACATTTTACTTTCAGAGGTGTAAGAAAGATTTTTAGATTTAAATTTTACATCCTAATCCTGTGGCTCTACTGACTTTGAAAGTCTTGCATACCTACCCCAACACCTCAAAGATGATGCATGATCTGAAATTTTGCTTTTTAAAAACTTTAAGATAATATATTACAGTAAATAAATTCCAGGTGTGTCCTACCTCAGCTGCCAGGTGTGTTTGTGTCCTGGTTTAAACACCACACAGTGAAAAGAGCAACAGCAGGGTCCAGCTGGAAGGCTGAGAGTTGGGTCTCCAGTCAATACATTCCCAGTGAATGAAGAAAAGCGTCACACTCTCTCTTCAGGAAAACCTCCCATAGAACACCCCCACTGACAGAAAACCAGCTTTCAGGCTTAGAGGTTCAGTTTCAATAAAAACACTTGGCTTTCTGTGGGTTCACACTGTGTACATCTCAGGGACTAGTTGTGTAAAGGAATTGTTGGGACTAGTCATGTGCTTTTCATCAGGAGCTTTGAAGTGATGCCAGGATAGTTAACTTCAAACTCCTGAATGCACAGGTTTTATATAAAACATGCTTGTGGATCACCTCCCCTTCCTTCCCGGCTGACTCCTATATTACAGTAAATACTTAACAGTAAAAGAGTGGTTTTTACAGTGAGAAGTTTTGGTAATGACATGAGTTAAGTTAAGTTAAGACCTGGGCAGCAGTAATGATCGTAGTAAACATATTGACTTGAGAAGCCAAACATGTTTGTTTATATATATATATATATATATATATATATATATATATATATATATGTATGTATGTATGGTTCCAGCATCTGGATTACCTCTTGTTTTTGTGTGTTGTGCTATAAATGATGCGTATATTAACAGGACACAAGAGAAAACACTTAATCTTTATGTTTGCAGCAGTAAAATACCTCCCATGAATGGAAAAGCTAAGAGGAGATTGCTCCTTCTGAGTTTCTGTTGTTCCTTTTTCCATTCCGCCGGTATTTTCTGCTGATCTGAGCTATAAGTGTGTGCTGAGGCGACTTATGGCAAAGCCAGACCATCCAAATATGCCCTGGTTTGGCAGTGAGACCAAACGAAATGGAGAGCTGGGCTGTGTTCTGGTTTCTCTGCATCTTCTCAGAGAGGAAATCATATTTTCCAAACCATCAGAGATCTGGTTAAATGATCATCTCATGTTTAACATATTTCTTTTAGGCATTTGTGTTGTTTTTCTCACCAGTAGTTTCCAGGTTTCCCACAATACAGTTTCTCCTACACTTTTGTTACTTTGTAAGTGCAGATTCTATTTACAAACAGGTTTATGCAATGACTAAAGATGTCACGTGGACCTTTCCATGCTTTGGAGTTATAACATTTGCTTTACATAACTAGACTCAGACTTTCCTTCATGCTCTTTGTAAGTCAGCTCCTCTTTGTCCTCTTCTGGGTTTAAAGCATCTGTTGGTAAAGTATGCTGATCTCATTCATGTAACCTAGAGAGAAATGTGTTTATAGGAGCGTCCAGGAGTTTAACATAATGATTGTACAGTAGGAGTCTGGTTTTGGCCTTGATGCGCATAGTTCTTCTTCTCTTTATAACTCTACATTTACGTGTAGAGTTATAAATGGCTGGATAAAACACTTTAGGTCTTTTTGTTGATCCTGACTAATTGAGTTCAAAGAGCCCTCATATCCCCCTCCTTAGTTTGAAACGTCTTACAGTTTGAGACGGAACCGGTCACTTATGTTTTGGTATGTATGCTAATTTGCAGTTAATGATTCAAACCTCAGCATGTCACGTCTTATAATCACAGCTTCATAACTGTGTGCTTAAACAATATTGTGTGAGAAGCCAAATTAAAAGCATGTTATTTTTCCAAACACAACACGGATCTGATTACTCTGATGTAAACCTGACTGAAAGCCTTGCATTTTTCATTCACTACGAGAGGACTCGTGCCTTGAATGAGTCCCAAGGCAGCAGTTTGCCTGGACATCACCATAGCCTGAAGGTCTGAGCGCCTTTCTGTCAAAAAAATACAAAAGCAGCCATTAATGTGTCAATTCAGCTGTGCATCTATTATGTTGTTTTAGAGGGTTTTGAAATAAAATCTTTCACACACATACATAAAGATTTTATACAGTTGCTTTAATAGTCCATTGCGGGAAACTGGTTTGTGGTGTAATAAAAAAACTATTGTGTAATTGTTGGAAATGCAGTATTAAAGCTGCAAATTTAATGTTAGGGGTTGCTTCCTGATGGGAGATGGTCTGCGTTCCTGATGTGAAGCGGTCAGGATGTCTATTCTCTCTAGTTCTCATACTTTCCACCTCACCAGACGTCTGTTATTGCTCTGGTTTGACTGGAACTTGTTGTTCTTGTATTGAGGAGAATTTTCTCCATGTGATTCTTTAAAGCTGTGAGTCAGGGGCAATGTGCAGGAACATGCTGCCAAGGAGTTGCCTCAGCGCTGTTGCCACTTTGGTGCCATAGGAACATCTCATTGCCAGGAAATGTTTAAATGGAGTTATGATGCTGCAATTCAAAGTGTTACCTGTTCAGAGTGCGTTACCCAGCCCAGCTCATTAACCATCCTTGGATGACATTACATCTGAAATCTGTATGTAAGATGTAGGACCTACTGAGTTATTTTCTAATACTGAGTTTTGTAATTTTAATGTATTTGCTAAGTGCTGATCATCTGGGTCATGGAACCTGCAGAGATGAAGTAGTCACTGCCTCTGCAGAGTTTGAAACACTTTTCAATTGAACATATTGCCATGTCTGTGGAGATTCACGGTCACAAGTCATTATTTTTGATCATGCATCTGTGCCATGGCCATTTACCATTTATGTGTGCAGCTTGTGTGTTGTTGAGGCATTGATGAGGTCACGTGATTAATAACTACAGTATGTGATTGTTACTGCATGTGTCTGATTTAATGAATGCAGCAGCTGTTTATATTGGCTTACATGTACAATTTTCTCTTTTCTACATGAAAACCTTTTTATCTAAGTGTTGGCTCATTGAAAGAAAGTTTCCCAGTTAAAATACAATGAAAGCTGTGCAGGCAACTAGAGACTGAACAGATTATTGTTCTTTTTGTTACCTTTCTCCTTTAGATTCATACTTTCAAGCGTTTACAGTATAATATCCCAAAGATGGAGCTGAGGTTTTTGTCCTCTTCATATTTTAACATTTCTGTTCCATTCATCATTTAGACCTGACTGCTGCTGAACTAAATGATCCTAAACCTCAGATTTTAGAGGAAAATTTTACGATAAAGTTAACGTCGCCAACTCTGATAATTACAGCTTTCCCTTAGTCTATTGCATGAGGGCAGAAGACATGTGATGCAAAGACCACATTTTATCATGACCACTTATTTCATGACTCCTTCTCCCAGAGGCCTGTGGAGTTGATTTGACTTGATAAAGTAAGTGACTGTACTCCTTAATATACTGATAGTTTAGAGGCTTTGAGCTCTCCAGTGAAATATAATATACCCTCTTGTTTAGAACTGTGACTCATAAACGCCATGTGTTGAACATTTATATTCTGTGTCCCCATCTGTGTAAATCTAAAACAATAATCAAGGAGTTCTGCATTTTTCCAGATGGCAACACAAGTATATTATGCCTTCTTCCAGGTGTCTGAGTCACTGGTCAGTCAAGTCAGATATCTGATGAGTTGAGTAATGGCTGGCCTCAGCTTAACCCAGCCAATATTATTAGTCGAGTGGCGACTAGAATGTTACAGTATAATGTGCTTCAGGATTCTTCAGTGAAGCAGCAATGGGATCATAGTGAACTTTATTTGAATTGTACATCAACACTGCAAAAATATAGCATATGAACAAGTAAACTAACATTGTTTAAAAGTAGTGTTTGTGGTATTTGTATTAATGGGAGAACTCTACAGTACCTTCAGGCTCTGCAGTTTAAACAAGTTTTACTCCTACAAGCTGCCAAAGCCTACAGCCAATACTGTTGTAGACATTTTGAGGTTTATGATAGTTGAGGCATAGGTAGAGTAATGTTGAATCACCAAAAGATTTGTTTACATGTTAAAGAACACAGAGTACTAATAAGTGAAAATGTTGCAGGGTCAAAATACGCCTGGATGAATGATTATTCCCACATCTCTGTGCTGCTTGAAGACATTTGTTTGAATGTTCACCCTATTATCTGCATAATGCATATACCCATCTCAAACAACTCAATAAAAACTCCTCTGCTCACCAAGCTTTTTCAAATGTGAATTAAACCATGCAAACACAGCAACTTCACAGAATAGTATATTGTGCAGTAGGCACAACTGCCACATGTGGCTACTGTCAGCATCCAGTTACGCGCAGGTCAAGAAGCATTATTAATTATCTGTTCAAAAGCTTTTCAGCAGTACTTAGTTCAACGCCGTCCTTTAACTTACGTCTAACCCTTAACACTGAAAGCTTAACGGATGTATCACACGTGTGAGTTTACAACTAGAATCTGTTTCCATGTTCGTTTTTATGAAAGGAGGCTGTAGAAGTATTGGAGCTGAGAAAGTGGAACATGAAGGTGCTGAGGTTGTAAATGTTGGGTCTGTGGTTGCACATCATGGAATTCCTTCCGTGTCTTTTCATTTTACTGTGTATGATGCAGGAATTCCTTCCATTTTAGAACTTTAACATTTAACAGAGGGAGACATATGTATTTGATTTTGAACTCTCAATGTGTTCTGTCACCTTCACACCAGTTTAAAGTGGGCTAGGAGACAGCACACTGCAGATTTCCAGATCTGAGAGGGTGTATTGGGGCCAAAGGAGGAGAAAATTCACTTTATGCATCTCATAAGGGTTCAGTCCAAGGATATGACAGGATAAGAGGTTCCCATCAGGCAAATTACATCAGCACCTGTGTTTAAATTTAAAATCAGTAGTTTTTATGTTTAACCTTTGTGAGACTGTGAGAGTTTTGAGGGGAAATTCATTCACTTTTCGCATGTTAAAATCAAACATTTTGGAGCTCATGTGTTTCACAAGGGCCAAAGTTTTGTTTTAGTTTTTGGCTTTGTGCAGACTCCGGACAGTTTTCTGGGGCTTTAAGACCACACTGGAGGAGGCGCGTACACAGGAAAAGGCAGTTGGTGAGATTTTCTGGGGGTCAATGTAGTTGTTTTCCAGCCTCAGTGCCACCATAGTGGAGTCCCCACTGTGGTGTGGGTCACAGATGCTTTCGTCAGGGATACTCCTGGAAGAAACACCGTCAGAAGTTAATAATCGCAGTTACTGTAGATGCAGTTTTGTTATTTGTAGCTCTTGGACTGCAACTAACACAACTAACAAAGATTTTTTTTTGTTTACAAAATGTCTAGAGCCGTTATTTGACTGTTGCATATAGTTTTTGGAATCAAGGCTTTAAAACCTTTCATTCTTATATTCAGTTCGATTTTATCAAACTGGTCGTCACTAAATACTCATAGTGGAGTTATGATAATGTGAAAAACCATTGGAGGATATCTGTTTATTTTATTTTATATGAATATTACTGTACCTGTTGCCTAGATGTCATTCATTTACATATGAATTAAGTAATGTAATACTGAATAATGAAAACTATGGTTTTAGTTTGCTCTGTACCACATTTATAAAAATCAGTATTTGTTTGAAGGCTGATTAAATCCTACCACCTAGAGTGTCCAAGCACCACTCTGGACAGTTTGTGCCATGCATGGACCTGTGAGTGCACACCAGGTGGAAACATGAATCAACATATTTTGTTTCTTGTTGTCTAGACAACTCTCCATCCTGCGATTCTCAGCTTTTATATTGTTTAGCAGGCTGTGACGAGTGAGTCACTTGTATAGTCAGGCTTTGGCTTTTTGTGGAGTATTTGTTTATCTTGCAGGACTGGCATTGGATGTTCTTCCTTGGGGTCTGTCACATGGGGTCAATATGTACGTTTTTGTTGCTGTTTGTTTTTTTTGTTTTTTTTATTATGGTGGTTTAATACCTGATCATGTTGTTGTCGAGTCTGAGAAAGTGTAGGTTGTTCATCTCGTTGATGCCAGATGGAACAACAATCAGCTGGTTATGATCTAGACAGAGCTCCACCATGGAGTTATACGAGCCGAAGAATGACTCCGGTTCGATTCCCTCCCCATCTACTTTGTTGTACGAAAGGTAAAGGTACTCCAACCCAGGAGCCATGTGCGCAAAGACATAACCTGTGGGAATTGAGATGCAGAAAACAAAGTGTAAGGCAACAACCAATAACTTAAATTGATTTAATATTTCAATACATTATTTATATTTTGAATTGACTTAAGATCATACTTAATCTTCTGCATAAGTTTGTAATTTTCAGAAACATGTCGAACCTTGTTAGTGTCACGCTTCTTTAATAAAGATGTTGAACAAAGACAATTCATGTTCACAGCAAAATTATTGACAGGGGAATCAGCTACAGTCTCTTATAGTACAGTAAAATGGTTTGTCTTGGTATACCACATAGGTAGATTATAGGGTATCATGATCTGTTAAACCCCTGTCATCGGCATTGTGTCATGTTTTAGGTAATTGGTCAGTTTGATTCATTCTACCTACCAGGTATTCTCTCAATTTTATTTCCCACCAGAACTAAGTGAACCAGAGATCTAGGTAGGTAGGATGGAACCAGGTAAAGGTGGTTATATGAAAGGTCAATGGACTCCAGATTTCTGCAGGGAAGCAGGGTAGAATGAATTAGACAGACAATGGGAATGAGAGACTTTGACGAATGGGAGGAAAGTAGAATTAACAGGATAGCAGGCTAACCCATGGTTGATCCAGGCCATCGGTGCAATCCTGGTCTCCTCCAGTCGGTTGTGTCGTAGAGAAACCACGTTCAGATTACTGGTTTTATTAAAAACTGTCTCAGAAATTTCTTCAATCACATTGTTCTCCAAGTGCAGCTCCTGAACAACAAACACAGAGACACAATGTGTTTGTCCTCATTAGAGTCAGAAAGGAAAGGAAATAGGCTCATGGGGTTACTCTAATTCTGTGTCACCGTCATGATTGTCTCTGGTTGTTTACTGGCAGTAATGAATTCAATGTGAAAAGCATTAGTGGGAATTTTACAAGTTTGTGTTTGCTGAGTCTTTTTTGTTCAGTGATCTTGGCGAACAGTCTGTGGTTTCTTGGAGGCTGTTTCAAGTTGAAAATTCATAATGGACCTAAAAACTAAATTTATATCTTTGTACCTGCTGTTCTTCCCTACTAGATGTAATCCGCAAACCTAAACAAAATCTTTATGTCAGCTAAAGGTGCATGAGTGCAGTGAAACTCACCAGTGTGTTAACATGATTGCGATTTAAGGTGGATTTATAACAGCAGCACATTATTGGTGTTCTACAGTTTTGTGGTTAACCAGAAGCCATAATTACATGTTACGTAGACTGGTTTCCCACTGGTAGAATCAGTGTTTATTGAGTGGAGTCTTAAACATCAGAGCCAAAAAATTGTGATGCCTCAGCAAAAGTGAAGCATAAAGTAATTTAACTGGGGACCTGAGATAAAGTGACTCAAATTTAAATCTGTCTTAGCTGATTTAAAAAGCAGCTGAAAGCACCATTGGTGCTTTTTAAGAGATGGCTGTATAAGCGTACCAACAGTGAAGGAGGAAGACCCTGTGGGATGGTGCGGAAGTAGTTTCTGCCCAGCCTGAGGTAAGAGAGCTGCTTGAGTGGAGCAAAGGCCAGAGGATCTAGGTTGCCCTCACTCAGAAGGTTTCCTTCCAGTTCCAGAATCACCAGGTTGCTCAAATCTATGTAAAAAACATAAATAAATGTAGGCGTTAACAAAAAAGGCTACACCATAGTGGAATGCTGTGTAAGGAATGTGCATGAAAAACAACAATGCACCTGAGAGTTGTTAGTGAGTTACATAACACAATTATCCTTCATTTAGTTAAGAGCCTAGTTATGGCTTGAAGACAGCACCTCAACTCCACACATGGTCCCATTTAAGCTGTTTTAATGCAACAGAACCATGGGCTTTTCTAGAAGGCAGCTGCAGGAGCTGTGCGGTATATGCAGCCACACATGGCAGTGACACTGAGCCTGAATGCTGCAAATATTACCCAACCAGCTCCCTGGGACTAAACTCAAAGTAATTTCCAATTTAGCCCATGTGTGAAATCACCAGGTACATTATTTGTCCTGAAAGTGTTGGCAGTGCCTCCGGTGCTCTCCTTCAGCAGAGCAGGGTTGTATAACACAGCATTTCCAGCTATGACTGGCTCTGCTTCAGTCATTCCTGAAGTCTGCTTTTGTGTTACATCAGGCCTCCTGCACTTCACAGGAGGCCTGGGACGAAAAGTGTCTGACACAATTTCCTGTTATGTCTTGTGTGTGAAAGAGCAGTTCATATATGAAAAGGGCTTTAGTTGTTGTCTCCATAAGCTTCTAAAATATAAATGGAGACTCTGTAGTGAACTGCCCTGGCAGTGCGTTAAAGACTTTAATGGTTCTGGAAAATGGAATAAAGCTATCAACAATCCGCTGTAGGTGGTCTCAGGACATTTTTGCGGGAATGTTAGTTATTTTAGGTTTGTGATAAGTTGTCGGTGTAACATCTGTAGATAATGTAGGTGCATTATGGGATGCAGGGCAGTACCAAGGAAGCTGTTTTCATCGATCCCCCTGAGTGTGTTCTCATTGATCTTCAGCTCCTGCAGGGTGGGAGGGAGGTCAGAGGGCACGGTGTCTAGAAGGTTCCCGTCCAAGTACAGGCGTGTCAGCATCTTCAAACCCTGACAAAGCACAGAATGCTTCAACTTTTGCTGCTCTCAGTTAATATGCAAAGCTTAAAGTAAGATTGGTCTATTAGAGGCAGCTGCCTCTGAGATCAGCATTGGCATTATATCTTTCACCTTTGGAGAAATACTGGAGCGTTTGAGGAAACTTTTATGTTAAGTAGCTGCCGTGTTTCTCTTACCTTAAAGACTTTGGCATCAATGCCAGCAGAGCTTAGCTTGTTTTTCTTGAGGTTGATCCATTCCAGGTTGGGGATGCCATTGAAGGCTCCTGCTGGAATGCTGCTGATGTTGTTGCCTGGGTGTGAGTGCTCAAGTTAACACTGAGAGCTAGACACAGACTTCAGATAATGATTAATGGTTCTTGGCCAAATCTGGAGTTTGTCTGGTTTGTCTGTCTACTTTGCTCAGACAAAAATTAATTCTGACACAAATTGTGTCAAAGTGTGACACACAGTGTGTATTTGTGTCAGAATCTTGTGCTAAAACTTTCAGTAACGTTACTTCTCGTAGAACATGTGCTTTGATACTGATTCAGATGTTAAAGCGTGACTGAGTAGGGCTAAAGCTAAAGCAGGGCCTTTAAGCTCTAGCTTCAGTCTTGTTGTGTTACTCACCCTCCAGACTGAGAGATTTGAGTTCAGGGATGGACAGAGCAGGGAAGTGGGTAAGTTTGGCATTTTCACACGTCACAGTGACATCTGAGATGTCACAGCCTGGAGGGAGGCCTCCTCTGTCCCCACCCACAGCCCCTCTGTCATCCTCTTCATCATCATCATCCCCCTCCTCCATCTCCCCCTCCACCTCCTTCAGCTCATCCTTTGTTACAACCGGAGGTTGTGGGATTGGAATGAGCAGGAGGTCTGGGTCTTCTGGTGTTTCAGGTTCTTTTGGGAGCATCTTAAACACATCTCCTCTCAGCCACACCTCCTCTTCCTCTACCTCCTCCTGTCGCTCTTTTTCTTTCTCTACCAAAGCTAGTAATTCTTCCCTCAGTATCTCTTCTTGCTTCCTTCTTTCCTCTTCTAGCTCCCTCTCCCTCTCCATTGCTTCTTTCTCTGCTTTCTGTCTTCTGTCTTCCTCATCCTGCTTCCTCTTCTTCTCCTGCTCCTCTATTTGCCGCCTCCACTCCTCCTCCTCTTTCTCAACTTGGAGCCTCAGTTCCTCTTCTTCCTCTCGCCTTCTCTTCTCTACTATCTTCCTCTGTTTCTCTGCCTGCTCCTTCCTCTGCTTCCTCCTCTTCCTCCTAGCCTCATCCTTCTTCCTTAGGCGCTCCTCCTCCTCACGGTGCTCTTCTTCCTCCCTCCAGAGGATTTGCTGGATCTCCTTCTGGGTTAGGGGCATTGAAGGCTCACTGGGATCGCTGGGAACTGGGGAGTCACCAGAAATGTCAAGGCTGAGGTCAGGGTCTAGCGTGGGTGCAGCCACAGTTTGGGGTTGTGGGGCAGCCATTTAGGATGCAGGAGGTGGGTGAGCGGGAAGGAAAATATGAAAGTGTGGAAAGAAGGAAGAGAAAGTATTGATAGGATATGGAAAGTAAGGAGGACAAAGGAGCAAGAGGAAACAAAAGAAAGAAGACTAACAGAATTGAGTATTACAGAATGAAGATGGAGGTTGGTGAGGAAAGACAGAACAGATGATAGTTGGACACACAGAGACAGCTATGTGTTAGTGTCTACACAGATCACAGCTTATACATAGTTTATTCACCATGTATACAGCTACTACTGTCGGCTTAATGCTGTATTCATCTACCTAAAACTATAGGTGATAGACAAAATGACCCCTCTATAAATGACTGTTAATAATAATGAGCAGGGGATAATTTACTGTCAGTTCAATGAATGCAGCCTTTTATAGGCTGTATACTGTACATATATCCTGTAGGAAAGGAAAAAAAATTGCCTGAACATTCTTACACAAACAACTAATCTCTTGTGCCCTGTCGTACATCAAATTTAAACTTCGATTGTTCTGTTTGACTGACTAATAGTTTACAGTATATGTGTCTGTCTTTTACACCCTGGTCTCCCATGGGAAATTTCCACCACAAACTATAGACCTGTGCACACATTTTACCAAATCACCTTTAACGCATTTTGTTATACAGTCGTTACTTTCAGACAGTTAGACCTTGTCCAGTTTTTGGTTTGAGGACATTGAATTGACAGTAAAGTGAAGCCAATCTTAAACATGTTGAAACATGTTAAACATTAAAACATCCACAACGTGTGTGTTCAGTACTTAAAAATGTGCTAATCACATTTTCAAAGCCATGATGGAAAAGGATAGACATGCTAAGGCTTCAGAGATGGAAACTGCAGCTTAAACTCATGTAACACATAATAACCATTACATAAGGATTACATAATTAAATGTCATTCCTCACATGTGGTTTGACCAGAAAAGTCCTAGTGCTCCTGCTTTCAACGTCATCTGTATACTTACTTACTTTGAGCACCAGACTCTTACCGTAATTATTTAGTGCAAGGTTTTTCTTCTACCTTAAAATCTAAAAGGTTCTGTTGTGTTTGTAACCTCTAGAAGCACTGCTCATCTCTGTCGCCTTTAGATGTTGCACCATGACGTGGCCACATGTTGTGTTTCTACCTGGCTCCGTGCAGACGGGGCAGCACTCCCCAGGAGGGGTGATGGCGAAGGGGCAGTGCTTTGTGGGACAGATGATCTCATCACAAACAACACGCCCTTCTGTACACAGACAAGTCACACAGGGCTCTGGGGACCAGACGGCCTGGTCGAACATGGCCAGACCCTGGTACACACACTGGCCCTGCTTACCTGCAACAACACACACGGTCCAGTCAGTGCAGGGGTTTAGTAGGAAGCAAACAGGGGTGACCAATCTACTGATCTAATCATCTTTGTCGGCTCAGGAGTGTCAAACAAATCATGTACCTACATTTTTTTATAGTTGGTCTCTTGTGATGTACAACTACAGAACCAGTTGTCAGTGACTTGATTGACCCGCATGCTTAGTCCAATATGCCAGCCTCGATTGTCCTCAGCAGCACCAGGGACCACTGCAGTAATTGTTGTGTGTGTCTAGTCAAATCTAAAGCCTGTACTTTATCATCAGAACCAGACAAAGCAGTGATTTGTAGCGTTTCCACTCCTCCCTCTGCATTAGCTTTAGCTTTCAACATCATACCTGAACCAGGCAAAGTTGTGACTGGCAGTGAGTCAGTATGAAAGACTGCAAACCACTATGATGCAGCAGGAAGAGGCCTTTTGTGTATATTTTAAGTGTGTCCTGTCTGTCATCTGGCCTTTGTAATGGTATGCTTTTTGTCAAGTCTATAGGAACACAGGTAGTTAAGAGGCTCAGGTTCTTTATCCTAAATACTGTCTCTAAATGATCTCTAGCCTTTTTACTGTGGCAGTGACAGTCACCCTGTCATCTCTACTGAAGCCCACATACTTTAGAGCTTTTCTCCTTAACATATTGTCCTGCTACTAAAGTATATTCTCGTTATTGTCTTGTAAATTGCAGGGCTTTGTATAAAAACAGACATCCTAAGTCTATTATTCTGAAGTGTTTGCTTTGTGTATTGTATGTGTTATAAGAACATAAACAGCAAATATATATGTGGTTATCTGTGGTTTGAACAATTTACGTACAATGTCAGTAAGACGTGACCCTGTCTATGTTGCTTTTACTGTTTTGAACAGAGGACATGGATTTGAACTTGGAGTCTTGGTCCCCTGTGATTCTCAGGGCTTATTTTCTGACAAGCTTTTTCGCCACACATGTTTTCCCTTCTGTTCGTAATGGAATGTGATGATTTGTCATTATGTTATTGAGCCGTTTTATTATGAGAACAGAACTCCTCACAGTCAAGCTGAACTTGTACATTCTGTCTAATTAAGAGGTTTATATTCTTATAAAGATTATTTTACTGCATCAAGCCTTTATTAACTAGTGCTGTAATGAACCACTTAAAGGTTGAGAATGAAAACTATTCTCGAGCACTGCCATTAGCTTCACATAAACTTTGCCTACTAACCACTTAAATCTGCATAAATGTTTGGCCTTGTTACTTGCCAAAATATAGAGAATTGGGTTTCCCTGACAAACTAATGGGAGTTTTTTCTTGAGCCCATTGTTGCACCTGTGATCATCCACCTCTACAAATCTTCATCCAATAAGGATCTGACTCATGAGACTTCAGTTAGTTTCTGGTCTCACTGACCTTGGATCACGTTGTAGCTGGACTGCGGTTCGTCAAGGTTCTTGTAGGATTTTATGAGCACAGCATTGTCATGGATTTCTCTGTGCTCCAGTGGGACACCGGGATCAACATCTAGTCCAGGTCTAGAACGTCCTGCTCTTGCTTGCCTGTGACCTGCAACCAGTTTCCATAGCAACATTTACTTAAGGCATACATACAAAAGTATCCAGACTACTAGATTTCACATCAAACTAATAATAACTCATCTGATGTTTTTGATAGAGGTGTTTCAGGTCTAAACTCATTTATTAGCATGTTTGTCCAAAATCCTGTAATTCTAAGTACAATTATTAAAAGCAACGGAAATGTGCTCCTGAAGGTCTGTGGTGATGATCCAAACCCCTCTCAGGGTTTTGATCCAACACAAATGTTACTAGTAATGACCGTAAACTACTGCAGCAGAGTTCTCTCTTTGTGCTAAGCTGGGCTAAATGTGCATTCAATTACCTCTCCACTTCATGCTCAGAGATGACTGCACAGTGAAACTCGTCCTACCTCTTTTCCTCTTTCCTTGCCGTGTCTCTGCGTCCTTGCTGTGACGTGTGGCCTGGGCAACGGGGACGGTCAGGTCCACCATCAGCCATAAAGTGACCAGCAGCAGCCACCACCTCATCCCTGCAAATAGAAGTCCAAACACAAGCAAGCTTTCAGTTTTGGTACAGTACATACCCAATATAAAAGTAGATTTATATCCAAAATAGCTGTATTTCTTCAGTTTCATTTGAACAAAATAAATGTAAACACAAAGCAGATGTATTTCCTGATAACCATGATTGGAAATTTTGTCTAGAGATCCCTATAATTTAACACATGAATTACAAAATCCTAGTTTTAGGAAAGACTAATGATCTTTGTTAAAGCTCTGTTCCCTTACTCCAGGATCGCTGTAGAAACCAGCAGCTACAGCAGCCTGAACCGAACAGACACACATTTCCTTTCCACCCCCTAAAACAGAAAACAGACAAGATTTTACCTGCAGCAGCTTTTCAGAAAAAAGACCTGTCAGTGCTGCTGCTGCTCCTCATATAGATGCCTGCTGTGGGGCTAATGGTTGTCTCCCTCCGTATGTGTGTGTGTGTGTGTGTGTGGGTTTAATGACTAGCCTATGCACTGCAGTCCTCTCATTATTAAAGTGGAGATCTGACGCAAACACACGCCTGCACACACACCTTATAGTTTGCCTTCTGTCTGATTCCGCTTCTGAATGGAGACCATTGAGCCCCATTCTTTGTATCAGCCTCAATAATAGTAATAAATGTGCTGCATGTGTGTCTTGGTGCTTGATGAGAGCTGCTGGTCATGTGGATCGTGTTTGTTGGGACGGTGCCCAGACAAGCCTGAGTGTCCAGAGACACATTTGCCTTTGGTTTTCTACAGGATTGAAACATGTCATGGTTCATTTAATGATGCTGATTTCACATCTTAGCCAGAATTACTTTAAACTGATCATTATCATAAAGCATGTGTTTGAAATGTATTTGTTGTGTTAGTTTTGAAGTAGATTTAAATGTAGCAAAGTAAAACTATAGGTTTATGACTTGGTTGAAGAGACAGACTCCACAATGAGATCAGGACTGCTTGTTTTGAGGTTCCAGCACTCTTTTATGAAGAAAGGCTTTAAAAAATGGCGGAAACACAGTTTTAGATTTGAAACACATGAAGTGTCCCTCAGCGTACTATTCCTGAAGCTGACCAGTGACTTCATGACTAAAGGACAGAGGTGCTGAGGGCAATTAATTGCTGCCGACGTTAAAGGTCACTCTTGTTATAAGCTGTTTCAGTGATTTACTCGAGGCCACCCACTCACGTTCTTTATAACTCCTGGCTGTTTGTTGCTTTGCATGATGTCAGACCTTGTAGTACAGTAAGAATGTTTCCCTCATCCATGATGTCCATCCAGGCTCTGTCAGACCCAACTTGCATATTAAGTTTGCAGCTCCACAGACTGGAGGTCTGAAGACACAGCCCTCAGATCCTCCCACCGCACCAATAGAAAACCAAACTGTGTTCACCACCACGCAAACACAGAGAATGAGCCTCATGTGCTGAGACAGAGGAAAGAAAACAGGAGGGAGGGGAGAGACCTGGAAAATATTCAGCAGTTCAGTTCTTGGATGAGCAGGCTCAGATGGAGGAACCTCAGCAGAAACGGCGAAGGACAAAAATAACCTTGAAACTGTTGAAGCTTAATGAAAGCCAGGCAGAGATTTAGCTCTTTGTGCTCTGCTCTTTGCGTCCTTCTGTATTTTACCTAAAAACTGGACTCAATGTTACTTACTGCCTTTTATTACTATTGTGTTTGAAATGGTTTGGAGGCGACATTGGCGACAGTGTTTTTTTCTTAAAGTGTGATGTTTTTTCAGATGTTTGTTTTGCTTCTCAGTAATTTATTTTGAAGTGCTTTACTTCAGTTTAATATGTAACTGAAAGTTTGATTGATGATTGAATGTAGCTCTGTAATTGTGGGATTAGTTTCAAATTACAGGCTTTCATTTTAGTTGCCTGCAACTACTAATTACTTGGTTTTTAATAAGTCCTATAAAGTGGCCATCACGGTGCCCATCACCCAGTGTCATTGACTCCTTTCTAGAGTGTGAACTGACTCTGAGGAACCCTATAGACCAAGAGTCCAGCTGACAAACCGACATGAACTCTGTTCTACACCTCTGAGACAAGAGACAACGCCGGCAGCAGAGTTAGGTCCCCGATGCAAAAAACATCCAGGTTAAAAAGCAGATTAGTCAGGTCAGAAGATGCAGGCGTCATGTATGTTCATGTAGATCTGTATGTAGACTGTTTACAAATCACAGACAGATGGACAGACAGCAAGAGGGGGAGGAGCTAAAGCCGGACAGACAGACATTAACTCTACATTACCGGCAGTCTGAAGGTGGATGCAGGACTTGAGGCCAAAGTCTCCAATCTTCTTTTCTCCTCCTCTGATTCTGCAGGAGCTCCAGGAAAGAGGTGTGTTTGTTGCTGTGTGAGGATACTGTAAGAGTGTGTGTCTGTTTCCCAGCGGGTCTCAAAGCCTGAAGCAGCTGTGTAGAGCAGAGCAGGCTAATAGAGCTGTGAAGCAACGCCAGGATCTGAACTGCAGCTGAGACAAGAAGAGTGAGAGAGAGAGTGAATACTAAGCAGACAGAGGGAGAGACAGGTCTCACATCTGTCTTCCCGTCTGGACGACGACACTGCCAACATGCTGCAGGATGAAAGTGAAGACAACAAAGAGGGAACAGACCTTGAGTATCCACATGTTTAATGGTGAGAAGAACAGAAACGTCTACAGACAAAACAGATTTATTAAGACGGGCTCCAACATGAAAGCTGTTAGTTCAGCCGTAAAAATAAAAGGGAAGTCAGCAAACGGCTCGCAGGTCAGAGGTCACACAGCACCAAACGTCCCTCTGCAGTCAGATGTAGAAAAGTGTGTGCGTGCGTGCGTGCGTGCGTGCGTGCGTGCGTGCGTGCGTGCGTGCGTGTTCCAGCACAGACCAACATCAGGAATTGAACCCAGCTTCAGCTCTTCTCAATCATCTCTTCACCGTCAAAGTAAATAAAAAGAAATAAATATAAAAGTAAAAATCATACGTAAAAAAAACTGAAGTAGACCTTCAGAATGTTTATATGTCGTAGACCTTCAGAATGTTTAAATGTCGTAGAGCTGAAGCTAAAAGCTGGTCTCACCCTCTAATCACAGAATGACCTTTACATGAATCTGCCCCATCAGCACAATTTTAGGTTCATGTAATTCTAATTAGCTTCCATCACTGCTGGGTTTATCCACATTGATGATATCTGTGCTGACATGTGGACTATTTCCTTCTCTGTCGCTGCATCTGCAGCAGGTGAGTCTGTCTCGACTTGTCTGCGTCGCTGGAACAGATCTGATTTCATGTCAGCTTTGTGTAAAACTTTTACCCACAGTTTAATACTAACTGTGAAAGTGTAACAGCTGTTCAGAAGGAGCTGCCTGATCATTAAATCTCTGCTTACAAACACTAAACATGCTTCAGGTTTAGGAAGTTACACTGTGTTTCAGTGTTTTACTCTGTAAAAGGTTCACACATGGGTCAGACCTTTTCAGACTGGGATGGAGTTGAACCTCAGTATGTGAGTGTCTTCATTCTAGAAAATGGCAAAAAATGACACAAGTACAAACATACACACACACACACAGAGCTGCGGTAGATGCATCTCAGCTGGTAAATCAATGGAATACCTGCCTGTGGCTGAGCGAGGGTTAATATCCTGTCAGATAATGCAAAGAATGATATGATCAAGTTTCTCCTCACAATCAACGTCGTCATTGAAGTCATCGTGTCTGAGCACAGCTGGATCTGTTCCCTCAGGTTGTGGCAATTTCTTAAAGGCATTTTACTTTAAGATCCCACTGATCCCACTCTCAAAATGTTTCTGAATGAGCTGATATTAGTGTTTAAAATGTGCTTATTCAATGCTCTCCGTGTTCAACCTTGCGTATTTTATTTGAATGAGCACAGATGTTATTAAACAGGTGATGGCGCCCCCTGCAGGCCAACACGAGGCACTGCGTCATAACAACTGGTGATTCGGCCACATCTGACATAGGGTTCTTTTTGCGTTACACTGCTTACACTTGGTTCGAATTGAAGATTAAAATGTTCACATTATTTTACTTTAATCGTGTCCGTTTTTTTTAAACCGTAATCATCCTCATGAAAGAATGATTCTTTCCAATAGGACATTTGATCCATGTCAGACTTTCCCTCTTTTCGTCTGTTGTAGAAGAAGTATCCATCTGTCGTCTCTCTGCCTGGAGGCTGCAGGTCAGAGGTCATGACCGTAAACCATCCAAAGCTTCCTGGGTAAATAACCCTCTGAAAAGATTATATATAAAACATCTGATTTAGATGCATAAGATCAGGTTAACTACCTGAACTTCCTAATGCTCCAGCTGGACATAAAGCTGTATAAATCCATGAATGTGGGCTGTACAGTATAAATGCATTTACATGCCCTCCCACTGTTTGTTTATAGCTGCATTGTGTTCATTCACTGGTCAGTGGAGGTTTCTAGAGAGGGTCAAGTCACCCCAAACATCGACCTGCTGACAAAGATCCCCGAGAGAGGTGAGTTCATCTCCCTGAGCACTACAGAGAACAACGTTATTAATTTATGATAATGATCTGATCTTTTGTGCTTAAATGTTTTATTCTAATACTTGTATACAGTGTATTACTACTTTGACTTATTAAAAGCTACTTCGCCCACCGCAGCGCTGCAGCTGTTTCCCTCAGAGGCTGTAGGGTGCGCTGCTGAGGCCTTCCATAGTCTGCTGAGGATCCTGGGACCTGAAGCTGCCATGGAGTCTGTCATCAGAGCAGTCAGCCTCTCACAGGACGCTTAGCTCACATCGAATGCAAAGGGCCTGTTTGTACAGAAACTTACTTCTTGTGTAAATGTTTTGGATGTTTTGAAACTTTAACACAGTGAACACACAGCTGGAGTTTGGGGCTGTAGTCTCTTAGAAATCTTTATTCAATAGAGCACAACTGTGGCGGCTGTAACAGCAGAGCTCAAGATCAGAACCTACAAAAATAAATAATTTAAATACAAAATGCCAGACAGTAATGTCGCCTTTGTATTTCAAATAGTTTCCTTCTGTCACCTATTTACACACTCGGTTATTATAAATCTGTAGTATCACAGTGCTGTGATGCTCCTGCAGGCTGATCCTCAGGCAGCAGGTGGAGGCAGAGGCAGAGGCATCTGACTAATCAGATCCAATGTGGGTGAGGACCTGATCTAGACAATGTTTAAACTATTGTCATTATTGATGTAATCAGTCTGTGTCAATGAACGCATAAAAACAATCTGAATGAGCGGTTGCAGCATCTGCAGGGAGTTTACATGAAGAGCTAAACAATGTGTTTCTACCTGGGAAACGGAACATGTTTACTTTTTTAATCAGATTTTGTGTATTGACTTCTTGTAGATGTGTCCAGACCTCGACTGTGTGATTCATGACGATGCTCCACCCTGCTGCCTGTTGATTCTTCATTTAAACAGTGTGAACAATCAGTGATGGTTTCAGTTCCTTACAGTCCACTCTCCAACCGCCTCCAACTCAGAGAGGAAGCCAGCAACGGAAGCAGTCTGTTTGGTTCTGGGCACCTTCAGTCTTCAGACTGAAATCAATCTCTGGTGTAGTTAACTAATGACCACTAGTCAGGAGTGTGAAGGGGCCTCTGAGGTTTTAGTGTAGTGTGATTTGCTGTCGGGCTGATGGAGGTTGGAAGATGGACTGTTTACAGAGCAACTGAAGTCAAGTGTTGCCAGTTTGTCTGGATTTTCTGTGAGCAGATGGTGAGCTCATCAGGAGAGTTTGTGCACACCTGTGAAGACTTGGGTCTGCACTCCAGGTGATGTCACCATCCTCAAACCTCCTGATGCTCCTGAACATGTTGAGCTTCAATTGATTTCATCAGGAGTTTGAGGTACTGAGAATTCATGGCTGCCTGCAAAGCTGATCTGATTTCAGTCTAATCAGGCCTAAATCTGTTAAGACTCCCCTCAGCAGTGAATGCAGCCTGTAACAATGTTTCCACACAGCCCACCTTATCCTCTCAGAACATTTAGGCACATGGACAACACACCTTAAACACACAAGAAGCCACTTAAGACACAAAAAACAGCAGAGCAGCAACACAACGCAAACCGAGACAAGACTTAATTTTCAACGCTAAATCCAAATTAAAATTGACTCGATTTCTCCAACACAGAAGCCAAAATAGTCTCTGTTCTGCTTCCACTCAGTCAGTCATGTCACCAAAACAACGTCTCAAAAAAACATGGACAAACACGTGAGAAGAGCACCTGCACACATGCAGAAAATCACAACCATCGCACCTCAGCACGACGACCCTAACTCTTGTTTCCTGTATGCAGCTTTAGCTTTAGGATCAGACCTGTTGCCACAACAAACGCATCAGTCTGGTTACAAGACTTAAGATAAGGTTCACCAATCACCTAAACTAATAGTCAACTTTCCATATAAACACTGAAACAAGGTTTGCTTGCTTTTAACACTTGGGCGTGCGATAGCTGTCGGCTTTCCCATTGAGTAATGGTTAGGTTACCTGCCATGTTTTATGTATCCAACACAATGAAAGCTGAGAAAGGAAGCTAACTCTGGACCACTGCCTTGTTTTAAACAGTGGCAGACATTTTTGCACAGAAACAACACTTCATTAAAAATGATTTTTAAGCAATCTCTTAATGGCCAAGACAACCAGTAAGAATGAACAGAATGGTTGTGCCTCTGATCAGCTGGTTATGGTTTGTGAACCTATCATTTAAATCCAAAAGCTGTGATAATGCAAATTCACCACCGGACTGTAGCATGATACAGAGCCCCACAACCTCCCACAAGCTCTAGAGTCAGTAACAAACTGATAGTTTAGTGACCTCCTGGTCTGAGGTGATCATAGACCTATGTCAGCTTGGCATCTCGACTTTCAGTTTGAGGCAACAGCAACGTCAATTTCAGGTGCGCCCAGCTCTGATTGGACATTCACATTGGGTGGAAGAGCAAAGTGCAGTCCTCTCTCTCAGCAGCTGTGAAGATATCCTGGAGTGGTGGCAGAGAGCTCTTTGGCAGGGCTCCACCAGTCCTCAGGTAGCAGGAGACAATCTTCTGGTCCAGACGCAGCTGGGACGGGATGCTCTCAAACGGCTTTGGGTCCAGATCCAAGATGGACACGGAGTAGGAGAAGGCAGGAGTTCTGGAGGAAATCAAGTCCCTCAGCCACCTCTGACTGGGAGGACGGAGGAAACAGGAGGAGGTTACTGGACCGGAAGAACCCAATCAGCAGAGCTACCGACTTTGAACCCAGTACATGCTGCTCTCACTACCTGTTACTGACATGTAATTAACGGATCAACAGAAAATTCAGCAAGTGCAAATAAATTGTTTGTCAAGTTTTAGCAGCTGTGAATATGCTTTTCACGTCAAGGTACAACATCAGGGTAAAATGAGACCTTGTTAAACACATCAGTACGGCTCAGCTGCTGCTGTCACTAAACTCTTACCCTTCATCATCCTCCCCTTCACTCCTGGGCACCAGTGCAACCATAATGGAGCAGTCCTTGGCCGTCATGGCAACGCGGTACTGATGGACCTGAAGTCAAAGCATCGTTACATAGTGCAAGTTATTAATTAGGGCAGAACAGACTTGGTCTAAAGCGCAGCTGAACAGTGACTCAGTCAAACACAGACTCTACAGGATTAGGGTTTTTCAGCTCAGTTTCCGTGCTGATGGTTTCACCAGTGTTGGTCTGTTGGTCTCACCTTGGCAGCAGCGTAGTCCACAGAACCATCGTCCTCACTTGGACATTTCTGCAGCTTCTCCAGAAAGGCCTCGTTGTACGGCCCATCGATCTGAAGACGGGACCTGAGAGGCAGGAATAAGAGGTGGTGCACATTAACCTCATTTATCAGATCCAGCCACAGCTTTCCTCCAGTGCTCCGTCACATGTACCTCTCCTTGGGGAAGTCATGCAGGTATTGTTCCACTCTGCGGTACAGAGGGTAGAGTCCTTCTATGTCTAGTGTGTCCAACATCTGTGTTTGGAGGATTCTGAACAAAACCCCTTCACTGGGTAAACCCTGGGAGCCTGCAGAGAGCAGAGACAGGTGTTCAGAGGGAGCAGGATTCTGGTCCGCGGCCAAAACAAGAACAGTCGCTTTCATTTACAGCACTGTGCTGAAAATACAAATGTTCCATTCAAATGAGATACTTCTGAAGGAGGCAGCAGCACAACAGCAACCTTTGTAGAAGAGGAAGGAACATCTGGTCCACTCCTACTGTACTGTGTGTGGTACTCTAGTGAGAGTTGTGGCTTGGCACAGGAATCGGTGGATGAAGAGGCGTTTTGCATGTGTCAGTCTATGTAAATGTGCGTTCAGGCTTCCAGTCTGTGGTTCCAGGTGATGAGCAAAACCCCTTTTAAGGTTTTGAGTGGTAGTAAGTAAATGAACAAGAGGCGCAAATGTTTAGCCTTGGTTCACAGTTTAAAGAAGCAGACTCCATTGGTGGATGCGAGCGTTTGGTTCTGACCGTGGCGGATTCTCTCCCTGTTAAAGGCGCTGGCTTCACAGAAGCTCCGTCCTTCTCCGCGTCTGTCCGCCCCCACGCCTCCGCCGCCCATCAGGGCGTTCACCAACACCTACAGACAGAGACGTTCAGCCGGACCTGGGAACGCGCGTTCAGTGTGTGAGCGGAGCGAGGCTGTACCTGGATGAAGTCGTGCAGCACGGCTTTGTTGCTCACGTGGCCGTTGATCCGGTTGTTTCCATGCAGTAGATAGGGTCTAAGATGGTGCAGCAGAGAGTTCAGGTCCACGGAGTCATCGCTGCCCTCTTTACTGCTGTAAACACACTGACCCCCCTAAAAAGCACCAACACAGCCATCATCAGCCTTTGTGCTGTTCATTTCTAACATAGGGGAAAATGCCACAGTTCCAGTTCAGTGTTAAAAGGTCATCTGAGCTCTAACTGCACCTGGTTCCTTTGTTGTCACTGCCCTCTGAGACCCATTACTGCCCCAGGCTTCAGACACACAGGTGGAGAGGCCGTCTTTGTCAGCGGCTCCTCCTCACCCTCATGTGAACAGATTGTCACCTTTACCCAGTAAGCGCTTGTGTGAAGTCAATAAATTGTCGCGGTGGAAAAAGGCCCATATAGAGACAGCCCAAGTTTCAACACTGGTCTCGTTTCCGCTGGCCTGCGATTGGTCAGACCTGAGCATCGTTCTGTTATTAGTTTGCTTGCGTAAACGCACGCCTACCAGTTTAGGTGTGAGGAGATACCTGAGTAACGTTCACCAGCTGATTCATAAAACCGCTGCGTGCCTCCGCCCCAGTCGCAACGACGACCAACCAAAGATTAGAGCACAGCGTTCTGAGCACACCTTTGCCCTTCACGTTCAGGTTAAAGGTCAGTGAGCTGCTGGCGTGGAAACATTTACATAAGCGGTTTCCACTGCAGGGATCTACTGACCCATTAACAGCACTGGTCTCAGGTTCTGCCTCTGTTTCCACTGTCCCACACCCACTTTGATGACAAATACCAGACGGTAATATTTAGCAGTTCTCTCACGGCTGGATCTGGCTCTTAGGAGAAGTTCCTATAGTGGAAACGGTTCCACATCAAACCTCAGCAGTCTGGGTCCGTTTGCTCATTTCCAGCATTGCAGCTATTTTAGTTTAAAAGTCGTGTTTCCGATCATAAAACAAAGGTTTCTACAAAATCTTTTATGATTTTTACTCAATTCAGAAGGTTAGAGCAGCAAAGCCTCAGTAGAGTTCACACAGGACAGATTCTCTAGATTTTACTTGTCATCACTTGAATGTGCTGTTGTACAAAGGATGATATTAAAAACATTAAGATTACTGTGACAGGTTGAGCCTCACCTTGAAGATTTTGAAGTTGTTCTGAGGTTCTTCTATTAAGTGTCTGATGGCGAAGTGCATTCTCTGTCTGTTCCTGAAAGACACGAGAGGAACCACCGGTTGGAGCAAAGCTGCTTTATTCTCAGTGGTAATGTAATGTGTGGTCTTGTCTGTCTCTCTACAGTAAACACTTCTCCAGACTAGCTTCATCAGATGCGTAGGATTACAAAAACACTCAGATTTTGTTTTTACTGACCAACTTTTTCCATCTTGTAAATATAAGCACAAAGCGTCTCCACTTTATGAGGGACTTTTCCCAACACAAACTGCCCAGATTTTAGGGCTGTGACCATCTACATCATATATTGTGAATCAGAGCATAATAGGACGTGGGTGGAGAGCGCCGCTAAACTGAGCGTGACACAAGTTACTGCATGAGAAACAGCCCCGCTTGGGAGTGTCCAGGTCCAAACTCAAGTCAGAGTACAAACAGGCTTGAAGTCAGCAGAATGTCGTTTAGTCAGAAATACTTGTTTTCGGCCGATTTCAACAACACAAATCACACCATCCGACCTCTGTGCTGGTGGAGTGAGAGAGCGCTGATGCAGAGGCATGTATTGGAATTTTAAACAGACATGCTGCCATGTGTTGAGCCAAGTCGGTGTGTATCCAAAGCTTTTATCCAGCCTGAACAGAACTGCAACAATTAGTATTCTCAGTGTATTCTCACTCATTCTACTGCAAATATAAAGGAAGGTGATGTAACACTGTGGTAAACATCCGTCTGCATGTTTGTGCAGCATCGTACTAAATTTGCCTACATTTACAGAGTAGTTGAACTAGTTGATCAGTGAAAACACACCAGATACAGATAAAGGTTTAGGCAGATAAAAAGTCCTGTCTGTCGGTTTTAAAATGTGCCTTACCCTGAGAACAAGTCCAGAGGACAGTACAAGCTGCGTCTCTTCCATTTCCCACTGGCAACCTGAGACACAAACAAGTTTAACCAAACCATTCTTTAAATTCTCCACCTGCCAGAGCAGCAACATCAGCAGGAGGTGGTCAGCAAAACAGAGTTCAGTAAAGACAGGATCAGGTTCGGTTCAGACCCGCCCAGCACCAACAGGCAGGGTCAAACTGGGACCGACCTGTAGCTGCAGTCATTTGTATCTGTAGCCGCTCTAATCCGTGTGCCCACACTGTAAAGGTGCTCCACTTCTGCTTTATGCTGTACATTCTTGTCTGTGCTTGCTCTGTTTGAACATGTAACTGATCTACAGTCTCTACTGTATTTGGGTCTTGTGGTCGGTTACCTTGTAGTGTTGGTGCATGCAGAAGCGGCACACTTTGGTCTTGATGTCCTTGCTGACGTGTTTGGAGGACGGCAGAAAGCCACATTTAGGCTGAAACCACGAGATACATCAAGTCAGCTGATTAACACGTACTCGCCGTGTTTTGTTTTAGCTCTGTTCTGTGTGACAGTGGCCGCATTCACAAAGATTTATATAGTTCTCATGACAGAAAATAGTTTACAGAAGTACAAGTAAATATATTAACCGAGCTGGAAGTAAAATCTGATTTTATTGCAGTCAACTTAAAGCAAACAGAGGTCGCATTTCCCTCCTAAGGCGGTGCCAGTACCCCATGGAGTCCGTTAGCACTCACGGAGCGCGTACCTTGATCTCGATGCAGAGTGGGGCGGTGTGCGTTGGCTGAGGGAGCGCTGGAGAGGTCAGGTTGGGCAGGCACAGAGCACAGCCGCTGTAGATGTCCATCACCTTATCGCAGCGCCACGCTGACAAACACAGATGCAGCGGTAGCAAATTAAGAGCTGGAAGCGCGTTAATGAGGCTCTGTTGCTGCAGAACTGCTCATTTGAACATCTGTTACCTGGTCTTTGATGTTGTACTTTGATTGACAGCTGTCGTACAAACTCGAGCGGCAGCTTGACCACTTCCTGTAGAGAAGTAAGAGCAGGCACTTTAGCCCAGTTTGTGTATCTACAGTCTGTTACTGTCTGCGCGTACGGCCACTTTATTATGGGAACTCCTTTAGAACTGTTCTGCTTGTAATGGGTTAATTATTAGACACCAATAGTAATTCAGATTATGTGAGTTACACATCTGCACACACCAGACCTCATGCTGGGAGCCTGACTGGGAGCTTTTGTGTTGTGGCCACGTATAATTTCATCTGTAAAATCCACATTCAAGCTTCATCTGAAATTAGGCCCCATCTGACCAGGAGAGTGTTGCTGTGCTAAAACCCTCCGGGCGTCCAAACACTGCTGCCCATTGTTTTGGGGAATTTCTGCAAAAAGCTTCCAGCTCTGCCGGGACAATGTGAACGGGTGATCTTTCTTATTCGTGTTTACAGATCCTCATTTGTCCAATTGCCTTGAAACAGATACTTTAACTTCAACATTGATTCTTTCAAAACCCTCCATCCACTGAACTCAACAAACAGTCCTAAAAACTGTAGAAGCAAAAGGCAAAAGTCCTCGTGATCGGAGCATGATTTCTCCCGAGTCACAGGAATCTGACTTTATTTTTCCTACTCCACAAACAGAAAACAACCTTTTGGGAAACAGACACTAAGTAGCTGCAGCCACCACAGACAGAGCAATCAGCATCCTCCAATCTAATCGACTCTCTTCAGTTCGATAAGGGTTCCACTGAACTTCTCAGTAGATATTTAAGCTTTACATAAATTTCCCAACCAAACCCATTGAGAAGCTGCTGGTTGGCAGGTGCGCATAGAAAGCAGCTCATACATTCATTTCTAAAAGGAAATCCCCTGATTTTGACCAAGTTTGGGGGATTCACAGGTTAATGCTGAAAGCTCCATTAGCTATTATCAAAGATGAGGACACACTGTGACTAACTCAATACGGACCGTTGACATGTTATCATCGATCACAGACAAGTAGCACCATATTTAACACCTGGAGGTTCTGGACAGAGCTAAAACATAAAACAAAGCCAACAAAGTAAAATAACACTTAACTAAGAAACAAATATACAAAAAGCACAAAGTGAATGATGTTTTTTTTACCCCACTGTGGATGAACTTCTGTCCCAGGAACCTGCTCATCACATTAGAGCTGAAGTCGACAATGTTCTGAATCTGCCTGAAGGCTTGTTCTGCTGTCTGGAGAATCAACACACAAAAAGACACACACTCACACTTATACCTGGGGGGGTTTCAGTTCCCGAAACAAGACTTACAGTAACTGAAGGTAATGCAAGCCGTCCGGTCTAACCGAGGGGAGGCGCTGACATTTAGTTTCTCCCTCAGGACTGCAACCGTTACCAAAATAATAATTATAATTATTATTGTTACCACTTTAATGATCACTCTTGGGTGTTAGAGAGGAACTGGGGCACATATTATACATGATGGACTCCATGTAAATGTAAATGAATGCCTGGACGCGCACGTAAAATCAGACTCTGGTATGAAGGCGGTTTTCATTGATACATAAAAAAAACTGGAGACTTTAAATGACAACAAAAGTACAATTAACAATAACATTTTCAGGGACTCTGAAAACGTGCATTTCATGTGTAACATTTAAAAACATGATGCTAAAGAGCAGTTGAACACAGTAACTGTATGGGCCGCGTGTAGGTGCTCCAGCCAGACTTGTTAAAGCTTGTGTTTCTCTACAGACTGACCCGTCGTTCAGAACCTCACCTGAAGCAGGTAGAGATGGAAAGAACACAGGAAGGTCTGCAGGACCACAGTAACAGCGTGTGGCACCAAATACACAAAGTACCTGTGCGTGGTTTTTAAAAGTCTGAACAACAGGCATGTTTCTTATCCTGAATGATTTTCCTACTCAAACTGTATTTTTGCCTCATAAATATTTATTTTAGTAACGTATTGCACAGTAATTAGCTGTTTGCTTGTTGAGAAAGTGTCGAGGTGAGGTTTTTAGAAAAAGTCTGAGCAGTCAGTTTTCTTAGTGATTAATAGATGTTTTCATGAGGAAAACCGGTTTAACCAGAGCCTAAGCTCTACGTTTTCCATGGAAACGCCCTGAGCAGCCGTGACGTTCATTTGGTTTGGCATTGTGTTATGATTTTTATGATTTATGATTTTTTTGTAGTTTACCGTGTGGTTATCTCTCGACTGCTGCTGGTTGCTCATGCTAATTTGGGATTAGATAACCGGAGGTCAGAGTCATATTTCTAGCTTCAGTTCTCTGGTGTTCACTCAGCTTTAAGTGTATGTCTGTTTTTAAGTAAGGTTAAAAAAGCAAATTAAGTATTTAAATGAATGTGGCTGAAGTTGTGACTCGGATAAATCCTTATTCATGTACAACAAATTCTTGACCTGCCAGAAACTCCTCCATTAGTGCAAAAAGCAGTGGGAAACAAACTAGGTTCAAATATAATTACGAACGACCACTTTGGGACTAGAATGTGTTAGCGTGCGTCTATCTTTAGCTCATCCTTCCAGTAGAATGTTTCTCGACTTTGAAAAAGGAAGATGTGATTTACAAGCATATTTTCACTACAAAATGTGAACCTTCTCATACTTTATATCATGTTCAGATGCCAGATGTTGCAGACAGGGGTCATATTTACCTGTGGAGGGTTTTCTGAGTCTTCCGCTGGGTACTTGAGCAGACGTAAAACTCTGGATAACTGCAAATAACAAGAGACAAAAAGCTTGTTTCAGATACGTGAATCTACGTGGCTGCCAGTCCAAGTTCAGGAACTGAAAAGTACTTTATGGTTTCTGCACAGACTAACAGGAACAGAAAAATCCTTCTTGAAACCTGAGACCAGTCAGGTGAAAAACACAGTCATTTTGTGAATAATAGATTTTAACTGTCACTGTGCACAACAATCATCAACCAATTCTCTCTAACTGCCTTTTTTTTTAAAGGGTCACAGTGGTGCTGGAGCCCATCCCAGCAGTCACTGGGCAGAGGGACATTTCCCAAGGAACAGCAGTAGTAAGTGTAATTCTGTCAGTACTGGGCACATTAAGGAAAAGGACCTTCATATACAGTGTGTTCAGAAAATGATTTTCACAGCGCTATAACATGTGGGATGTACGTGCTCACAGGAAACCAGGCTGCTCAGAGGAGTCAGGATACAGAGGAAACAGGGCTTTTACAAGTATTGTGGTAGTGATTGGTGCATCAACTTACTTTTTGAAACTATATAAACATACCATGTCCACTGATGCAGCTGGAATCTGCTCCTTAAAAGTTATTAAAGGCTTTAAGTAAAGTCAGACTTCGAATTCCTTTGAATAAGAGGATTTAACTTTACATGTAGAGATAATATGTATATCAGCTTTTTTATTCTGCCACTGCACAAGCTTCTGTTTAAAATACGGATCATAAACCTGGCTACTACTTTACTCTATAAGAAAACTACCTGTGAAAAAAGAAATATCACTATGTAAAAACTCAAGCATATTATTATTATTACAGTTATTAGGTCCAGTGATACTGATCCCTTTATTATGCTTCTTGACGTTGGAAATGAATAATCATGACTATTTAATTCTTGGTCTATCAGGTAATGAGTTAACCGAAAACAAACTATTTTCATGGTTAATCTAAGTAATTAAGTGTCTTAAATGTTATAAATATTTTTTCTTTGCCTTAATTACTGACGAGAAGCCGTTAATACTTCATTTCAATAGCATCATGATGGACATTTCTTACCACATCAGAGCTACATGCTTAAATAACGAAGTAAAAAGATCCATATGAAGGTGTTAAAGCCTCAGTATTACAGACAAACAGGTGACATCTGAAGCAGAAGCAGCTTAAAGGAGTGAGACATTTTACTTTTGCAGGAGAAAGGAGAAGTTAAAGGACACACACAGACTCCTCAATACACACCTATGGGAAGCTAAGTTCACGGACTTACCCAGTCTAGTTCCTGTAGCTATATTTAATATAAATGACATTACCCCACTGCGAAACCAACATGTGCTTATTACAATGTAAATAAACAACATGGTTAGAAAGTCAGACTATGTTGACTGTGATGTCATAACCTGCTGATTTAACCATTGCTCAACGACAACGTGATCACCCCAGTCCCGTGAAGGGCACTTTTCCACGCCAATGACAGAGATCGGTGAACGCACCTCCTGAAGTCTGTAAACGCGGATTCAGCACCAAAACAATTACCTCGTCACTCAGACAATTGGGCCTATAGCCCACCAAAAGCCTGGTCCTGTAACCCAGCGGCCCGTAAACCATGTTTCTGCAGCCAGACCCGAGATGAAGAATCTGGGAGCCGCTAACTTCTGCCCGTTCCATCAGCCTTTAACGTTTGTGACTATTTCCGTCAGTCCGTGACACTACGTGGACGTGAATGTGTGTGTAGTTTCTTATCACGTGTTTATCGGCGATGCTTCTAAGTAACAATCTTTACATTTAGTTTGCTAATTTGAGCAAACCGGATTAGCTAGCAAACACTGGCTAACGGAAACGTCCATAACATCCAGGCAGTTGACATCTCCCCGTCCGCTTCAGTCTCACGCCCCACGTTTTTACTACACGGTGACAATATGCAACAGGAACGAGCTGAAATGTTTGAGGTTGTAAAACCGGCGCGTGCCCTAAAGCCTCTCTTACTCCCCCAACTCGCGTTAGCTTCGTGCTAGCATAGCGCGCTCACCTGGACGTGTGAGACCACCAGACTCTTGTTTCCTTCTCCGTGGTACTTCCAGTCGTTTTCGTCCATTTTGTCCACTTCCATCACACCAGCGACGACAGACTGAGCTCCTGATAACAACCACGGAGTCAGACACGACACAGCCACATGCAAGTGCTCCGCCTGGAATTACTGGCTGCTTCTAGCAGTAATTCAGACGTGGTTCAAGACCGACTGACTCTGATACTGACCGGCCCCGGAAGTCAGCCACCTACCAAAATACTATTTCCTGGACGACACTTCAAATTAAAAGTCCTATATTGTAAATAAAGGTGCCCCAAGTGCTTCTGATAAGTAACTGCGCGTTACTGCTTTGTTACTAACAAGTAATATCAAAATTATCTTTTGGTAAATAATCAATAGTTTTACTTCTACCTCAACATGTGTATTAATGAAAATGTTATTAATGATCCTATACTAAAACGACAGCACAAACACCTACATTGGCAGAAAGGACAACTTACTACTAACATCACATATTCACTACTTCCACTTCACTAAAACAGCTTAAAATCATTTCTTGACTAACTTCATTTTTTTGTTTTTCTTTAACAACCTGGATCTAGCATCCACTAAATGTCAATATCCCAAAGTAAGTTCAAGTTTAAAAATTAAATCAAAGAGCAATTTATTTGTAAATCGAGATGTTTTAATATGTATAAAAACAATGAAATAGACAATGCGCACACACACGCAAACACACACACACACACACACACACACAAACACACATACACACTACCAGGACATGTTTTTTTTACATGGTGAATCCTACAGGGACAGAAGGTGTGATGAACTGGCCGCATCTTCAGCTCAGCTCGTCGGCTCCCGTTCCTCAAACGGCCCGATCAGTTTCCAGTGACACTGTGTAGGAAACAGTCTGCACACCAAACAGGCAGTTCTGCCACAAACAGTCTGTACATGACATCAGGATTGTTGTGTCTTTGCTTCTCTACACTAAAGCGATCAGTCCATCCCTCCAATGTCGTGTTGTTTGTATGACTGTGTTAACAGAGTCCCTGCAAAACAACAACAAAAACAGATTCATATCAGGACGCTGCCGAAAACACTTCACACAAAGATCTACTCATCTGAAACAACTGGTAACACAGCTTAACACATCCTACCTGCTTTGCATTAACCCATAAATACACATACAGTTTAATTACAGGGGGAAATCAACTCATAGCAACGTATTGTCATTTCTTTTATACTAGGCAGTATATAAATTAGTCGGTATACAGACCAGGGCTTCTGAGTGTCTTTGACGGTAGACAGTTCAAATAAGCACTTTATTGAAGCAATGTAACTATACTGAAACCTTATTTTCAGCTTAAATTTTGACAGTTTTACACTGTTGAATATATTCATGTAGCCCACTGATTTATGTTACATATCATCATTCGTTACCTTCTTAAGACACAAATTGAGGTTAAATAACTAGGGATCAATGAGGCATCATGAAAGCAAAAATGCCTGGCCCAGTTTAAAATGAACAAATATGAACTTTACTAAATGACACATTGTTTTATTCTAATGTCCAAAGGCTGACTCATTTTCACATTTTTACATACACCACTCAGTCACCACACATCTCTCTGAAAACAGAAAACACAGGACCGGAGCAGCACCGCTGCAGACAAACATGTGCGATATGGCAAGCCCAAGGAGCGAGGTGGGAGTGGGAGCAGGAGGGTCAAAGGCCAAGCACGGAATACATGAAGGCTAGCCTGCAGGGAAACAAGCTGCACCGTCCCACCGTCATCCCACATCAACACACATCTGCCAACCACAGCCCAAAATTAGGATCATTTGACAGATAAGCAGTCGGTTTGGCTGAGGTTAGCAGAGGTTAAAGAGCTGAAAAGCCACAGTCTGGGAGAAATAAAACGGTACGTAGGTACGACAGGTTCCACTGTCAGTTCAGCTCCTCACGCTGTGCGGACAACATTTCTAACCTTTTAGGGCTTTCTGATATCAAACTTTAAGATAATATTTTCATAAAAAATAAAATAACAATTGTTCTTGTTTTGTTTTTCTTGTACTTAAAGTATGCAAAATGTGTAAAATGATTACCAAAAATCACTGTAGTGTTTCTCAACTATGCTTTTGTTTCCCCTGTTGCAGTCAGGGACATTTATTTCATACAGAGCCCAGCTATGTCCCTACAGCTGATCTATTTTTTCTAAACTTGTTTTCATTTTATTTCATGATTTAAGTCACATTATTGCATTTTAAAATGCCTTAGAGTGGCAAATGTCCTCCAAAACTGTTACACCAGGGTTAGAGGTAAGGGGAGTTGTAGACTGTGAGGTGGATGAGGTAGTAGTTAGGAAACGTCTATAAACGACCTAGTCTTATAAATATAAAAAGACATGTTGGTAATCATGTCGTAATTTCCTTTATCATATATTTTATTTTCTCCTCCCCTTTAATTGTGATTTAAAAATGTATCATGTTATCACACTACATATTGACATGTTCTCTCAGGTACAACTACAAAACCTCAAATATAAACAAGTGTTTTAAAACTCTTGCACTGTCTATTTTTCATTTTCATCATTCAATTTTTGCTCTGTACTGTGACTGTGAGGCTGTGGCTTTACAGCTTTGTGGTGGGACACTGGGTAGTGGTTGGTGTTGGGGTGGAAGCAGAAAGGTAGGTGCTTTGGAGGCAGGCTGGGCTGGTGAGGTGTCAGTCAGACTAGCAGGGCAGCAGGACTAGCAGAGCTCCCAGATTCAGCAGCAGGGGCTGTGGCATGCTTACCTGGGGCCAGGACCCCCTCTGCCCTGCCCTTCATCCCTCCTGCTGCTCCTCCTCCTCCTGAGCCAGAGTTGCCCAGGGCCTCCACTGGGAAGGAGAGCCGTTCACCCCTGTAGGGCTTGGGCCTGAAGGGGAAATCTTTGTCTTTACCTTTGGAGCCTTTTGGCCGACCTGCTGTCTTCTTCTTTGACTTGCCATCTCCCTTCACACCCAGCAGGGGGTGCACCTCTGAAAAAAGATTAGAAACACATGATCACAGGTTTTCGTAAAACACACATTGTTACTCACTTCTCATATATATAGTATAAAAATACACATAATACACAGAAGACGTATGACCCTGTTCTAAAATACTATCTCACCATCACTGGGCACCCCCTGTAGTTCGATGGTGGTGGTGCGGGCTTTCTTTTTAGCTGGGCCACCCTCAGATGAGGTCTGCCGCTGCTTCTTGTCACCACCAGCCAACGCATCCTCTGGGGCAGCACCTTGGACTGAGGCATCCGGTGGGGGACCAAAGGGGTTTTCCTCAGGATCTTCAACCTCTGGCGCAATAGGCAGGTACAGCAGTGCTTTACAGTCCTCCAGCTCCTCATCACTACAACACACAAATAGAGACATCACTCTCAGCAGCTGAATAAATTTCAAGTCAACCTACATTAATTATTATTATTATAGAAAGAAGTGTTATTTGCTAAAATGTGATTAAAAGATCTTTAGTATGTTGATGTTGACTATTTAAACTACTTGCAGAACTGTTTGTTTTGACTGATAAACTTAGTTGAACAGTTCTTTCTCACCTGCTGCAAAAAGCAACTATGGGGTCAACAGTGGTAACATCCACCTCTTCATCCTCTGCAGCATCTGCACCTACATAGACAGCATAGAGAGAATGAGTTAAGTATTGCTAAACTTGTAAAATTATTATTATACTTTTATAAAATTAAGTCACAGTGACAAAAATGTCTTGAAATGTCCGCACAACTTTTGTAAGAGATTAGAATAAAATCATCACAGGCTGCAAGCCAGAGCAATCCTGTTTAATCGTATGTGAGTGTGTCTTATCTACCTGTCTGCTCTGGTTCACTCTTGTCTTCATCCTCAATGTCAAATTCAGATTCTCGCTCCTCATACTCCACATTCTCATCCAGTTCTTTAAAATCTGGAGCAAAAGCACTCCAGTTTTCCTGTGGAAATTCAAAAACTCACGTAAAGTACAGGTACACGTGACAGCAACTAATTCCTTGGTTGTCCTGAGCAAACTTGGTGATTAACGCTGATTCTGATGTGTAACAGTCTATGTACATCCAACATTTTATTAGTATAACAGTCTACTTGCCACTTGGTTCTGAGCCCAGATGGACACCACTCCACTTGAGATAGAGGCAATGATGGGGCGGACAGGATGCCACTAGACAGGGGTTGAAAACGTGAAGTCAATATTTTAATGATTACTTTCATACATTTTTTGTTTCTATGTTGTGCTCCATAACTTCATTTTAACATTCTTACAGCAACATCAAGCAGTAGCTCTCCTCTGGTACCATGTAGAATCTTCACCAGGTTGCCAATGCTCTTTTCCCAGATGTAAAGTGCGTGCTGCCTGGCTGAACCAGCCACAATGTACTCTCCATCACCGGAGAAACAGCAGCGCTTCCATGGAGTCCTGAAAACACAATAACACAGGTGTTTAAAAATGCATTAAAAATAGATTGTAATGTTAATAAACATAATTTAACTTAATCTAATCTAACAACTGTTCTTCTAATGTAGTGAAAGAACATCCAGCACTTGCTTACCTGTTGACAAGATCCTGTAGTTTTTGCATGGGTTCAGGCTCACCATCACGGCCACACGTCAGTATCTCCCTGCCGTCATACACTCTGATGATCCGGTCTGCAGTGTTTATGAGGAAGCAGCTACCCAGAAAACAGAACAGGTTGAAAGGAAAAAGTGGGAACGTAAGAGAGACAGGAAAAACACACACACAAAGAACTCACTTCTTTTCAAGGCTGTGGGTATGTGTACAATTCCTGAAGGATTTGGCAACTTGCCTTCTATTTAATGCTTTCACACATGAAAAACAACCCAAATTTGACTGCATCCACATGTAAATGCTGTGGAGTGTGTAAAGATTGTTTTATCTGTCCAGGCAAAACAGGCCTCCTACTGTATGTATTGCTTCCTACCTGCCCTTCCGTGCAAATTCGATGGATTTGATAGCAGTGGTGTTGCTGGTGCCAGTGGTCACTCTGAAAGAAGCCACCAACTCCTGGGTATTTGTGTTTAGCACTAGGATCTGCAACAACAGATGGGAAACGTGACAGTGACTGAAAACAACAAAAACACTGGATATGGCAACAATAAGTGTGTGTGTTTTTTTTGGTGGATTGTAGCATTTTAGTGTTTTCTCTGCAAATTTGAAAATGAGAAATGCGAAGAACAATTATGCTATTTATGCTGCCTAAAATACATATAAATGAGGAGTGCACTGTAAGCAAAGTTTGAGCAATAGAGAGACAGACCTTTCCTTTGGCGTTGCCCGTATAGATGTACTCGCCCCTTCTGTCAAAGGCTGCCACCACATTCAGGTCTGAGTCATCATCCACAGGAAGGACAACATGTTTAGAGTCTGACAGCGTGAGCAGGACTGGGGCTGACTTCATTGGACACACCAGGACCTTGTCCCTAATATAAAAACATAATTTTATTGGACACAACAGCACCTTGTCCCTAGTAATAATTTGCCGGTATAAAATATCAGAATCAGAAATGGAATCTGAAATATCAAAACATATTAGCAACTGAAAAGGTTTAGGTAACTTACATATCTCTTGGGTGACACTGTAATTTCAATATAGGTGAAGGGAAGCGGAACCTCTGGTCACAATCTCCAGTCAGGACATCCCACTGTGAGACAATGTTGTCTGTGGAAGCACTCACAAGCTTGTGGCCATCTCGACTCCAACTGCACCCACACAAATATAAGGCTTTTTTTGTTGCATGTAACTTCCAGTTAAATTTTCAACACAGCACAATATATCATTAACCCATTTAAACTGTAACCTTTCACAACATTTTAATAATTTAATAACATCACAGTGAAGCAGGCTTAGAGAGTGTCTTGTTAACTCATCCCTATACTTTGGTTTAAGGAGGAAGAAGGGATTCCCTTCTTCCTCCTTAAACAAGCACAATTATGTCTGGAAACCAAGCTGTGAAGCCCACAGACACAGTATGACATATTTTACCATAAAGAGCAGACAGGGTGGATATGTGCACTGATGATTTTGGCAATGCCACGTGTTAGGAAGTCCCAAATGACGATGCGGCCATCATTGCAGCCAACAGCCAGCAGGGTTCCCCAACGATTAAAGGTGCAGGTAAGAGCCATGCTGATACAGTCCAGAGTGCCATCTGCCTCCTAAAGACAGCCACAAACACAAGAAACTAATTAGGCCACTTTGCATCATCAGTCAGTTCACACACGCTTCATAAACTATTCGTGCAGATTTTTTAAAATAGACATTTATTGTAATAAGGAGTTTGTGTGTACATTAGTGGCTTACCTCTGGATAGTTCTGCCCGAAAGATTCTAGAAGAGGGTTAAAAAAAACACATACTTTGTGATACAGAATAATTTAAGACTAGAATTATAAACAAGAAAGCGTAAATTAAATATGTTAGAGTTTTTGTATTTAGTTTTGGATTTCGGTACATCGCATTTTTGCAAATGTAGGTCATTTTTAAAGACATTTATATATTTTACGTTTACACTGTATGCCGTGAGTTCATTGCCTTCTATCCATCTTTACTTCATCCCCGTGGACCGACTTAATTTTATTTAGCATGTATCCTTAAGACGTTAAATTGGCCGTTGATATGTTTGATAGTCTTTAAAAACACACAGAAACTAAAGAAAATATCCTGTAAACACAACTTTAATTCAAATTTAACCCTACAGATGTAGCTTCGGAGCTAACGTTAGCAAGTTGCCCCTTTGCCTACTTCCATTAAAACAAGTATTTAACCCCAAATACCATTTATTCCGGGACAATAACTTATGACGTTAGTACACGCATTTAGACCCAATGTTATTACTTAAAGTAACTTATTCAATCTAGTAATTATTTTGATTGCAGTTTAAGTCGTATGGTTTGTTGTTAGCATGCTAGGCTACCATAATATGCTAACCATAACAAGTAGTGGAGTTAGCATTAGCTATGTGCGTACAGTAAACCATACACAAAACAAGAAACATGCTTTAGTTACCGAGCAGCTCTAAATTCATTGTTCCACGTTCGAAGATCCTAAGCTTATTAACAAAATGATTTCAAACAGTATTTGATTATATATCGACGGTATTTTCTTCGTGAGAGACTGGCGCCGAGCTTCTGTGAGGACCCTAAACAATGAGCCCTAGAAACCGCCTGAACAAAATACAAACGACAGCGAGTTAGTGGCTTCGGTAAAGTCACTCGCAGGGCTATATATTTTTATCATATTGTTTTTTAAGTTGGTTATATTAAATAAATATCTTTTTTAGTATTTTAAGTGCATTCATCTGCTTTATCAACAACAACGCTTCAGGCTGTGTATTTTTATCAATTTATTTTCAATAGAGAAAACATTACTTTGTATATAATTCTTCATTTGTGTGATGTTGTTTTTATGACTCCTCGCTCACTCGAACAATATTTAAGCCACAAAATTGCAAAAGCACTACAACGTCAGGTCCTGCATGGATATTATACCACAGTTCTGAAAAAAATCACATGCAAACAATATGGAATTATTATATCTTACTTCATTGTCATTATGTGCACATAGCTCTGCTAGCATTTGCATATCGACGTGTATTATTTCATAGAAACTATGATGAGGAATGAGGTGAACATTAATGTGCAGGACTCGACCCGTGACTCTTCTCTAAACTGTGGGCTCCAGTCTGTGTGTGATATATGCGGCTTCAGTTTCACTTTAAATCTTGTTTGAGAAACGTCTCACGCAGTAATGCCACAAAGTACACGCAGTACTTAACACATCAACAACTACATGGACCTGGTGATGTTGCAGGATCCGGGGATGGATCCGGACTCCGGAGTAGGACCTGAAACAACAGGCATCAATCGAGTTCCGGTTTTCAAAATAAACGCCCAGACTAACTTTTGACACTTTGTAGAAACTACCAAATTATACAAGTGATTAGATCCATGTATTTCCTGATAAATGTAAGTTTGTCAATATTTAGTTTACATAAAATCTAACCCCTGACTAGAGGTTTGTCTTGTCCCACAGGATAATGAGTCCTCTCAAAAAACATAGCTCACAAACACGTGGGACGTTTAATGTGAAGGTTCTGAGAGGAAGTCCTCTGCGTTGCTGTGTGCCATTTGGTTGCGTGGCTGTGTGTGCGTGGTTTGACTCTCGTGCGTGTCGAAGGCGCCACGTCGGCAGAAGCAGCAAAGGGAAAAGAAGCTGCGTAGCTGCGCGTGAAGAGAAGTTCAACAGGCTGCGCTTTAACGCGAGAAAGGCTGGAAGACGGGCCGCGGACAGGCACAGCAGCACGGTTCACACGCGCACGCACGCGCACAGAAATTAATCTAAATTATTACAGAGTTTGTGCCGCAGGCTGAAACAGGAGCTGCTCCAGGGTCAGGTTTCTCTGCCAGGTGTGTTTGTGGGAGAATCCCGGGGAACAATGGTGAAGGTAAGAAGCCCATCTTCTCATGAGTGCGTCCAGCTGAGTCCAGTCGTTAGAGTAGTTACAGCGGAGATGCGGTAGAAACCGCTTCAGATGAGGAGGATCCAATGCTCCCCTTTCTGCTGCGGAAGGAAACTTTAATTCTTGGAGTTGCGGCGCTTTAAACGGCGGCGGCGCAGCTTCGAACGGTTCGAGCGGTGACAAACCTTCATCTAATAAAATCACTACTTGTAGCGTCTGGACGCAGCGGTGGCACCACTTGTCAAACCGAGTGATCGGACCCCTGCTGTGGCGACGAACCCACGGGATCAAAGGAAGGAACTGGCAACAATTACTCCTTGTGCGCGTGCGACGTTGACTTAATTGGCAGCTCTGAGTCCGATTTAACACACGCAGATACGACCTCTGCTGAGACGAGAGCATCTCTTACTTTAGGCTAAAAGCGGTCACAGTGACTTAGAGACTAACTAAACACAAACACGTGTAAAAACCACGTCATCCTTTTTGCAAAATGTGAGGCCTCCCGCTTTGAGACGCTGCACAAGCTGCTCACGATGGCCTCTAGAAAATTACATGTTGAAGTGCGACTCAGCCTCCAGGGACTCATTTCCCTGCAGTCACAGGGTTCAAAAGCCGTTTTATATTTGGATTCATGCAACAGAGACACAGTAGTGTTGCCACTAGTCGGAAATGTTACATTTAGAGATAATTAAGAAGCTTGGTAATTGGGTTAAAATGAAACAAGCTAGAAAAATACATTTAATTTTCTCTGTTTCAATTTCGATGCTTTTCAAGATTTGGAAACTGATTTGTCGTTTGGTGCCAACCTGGAAGATTTTCTTTAGACACATTGAAGTCATGTAAAAGTAGTGACATTTCATACAACCCGCTGCTTGGTTTGTTCAGAGTAACGGATGTCTGGTGTTTTCAGGACGTGAACAGCAGTAACACGGAGCCGCAGCCGGGCACCAGCGTGGCCTCGGACGACGCAGAACCCGCCTGCAGTCAGTCCCCCGAGGGTAAGTGGGGAGCTCCCACCCCCGGCTGCACCCACAGGGAGCATGGTGCAATCTGTGCTCACACATTGCCTGGATGCTATTTCAGAAACACTGCTTTTTATCTGGGGAATGTGTTTGTTGGTGCAAGGGCGTCTGCAGCCCTACCGTTCTATTTGTGTCTCAACACTGTGAGATATTTTGCACCAGTTTAGTCCCGTGCTGCTGCTGCTGCTCAGTCAACATCAGTGCTGTTGGATGAGGCTCAGCCAGATGAGGACAGATAAGAACCAGTAAAACCCTCACAAACCAACATTTGACCTCAGCTCAGTTTTCATGTGTCCAGACTGAAATATCTGTTGATGGACGGCTGCTAACTTGGATACAGGTGGTCATGGTGCCCAGAAGATGAATCTTTGTAACTTACGTGATAACACATATAAATATTTCAACATTGGCAGTATATTTAGTTATAAATCTTATTTAACGCTGATCCTTTGTTTTTGTTCTAATTGGGTTGTGAATATTGAATTTCTTACCTGCAAAACTAGTAAAACATCCCTGAAAACAAAGGGTTTCTCATTATCTCTGTAGCTGCTGCATTTACAGGCGGAACAAATTGTAGCTAATTAGTGATTCAGGATCCTCCAGGCTTAACGAGCATAACTGTGACTGTGCCATTGTTTTGTTTTTATACTGAGCCTAAAATGTGGATGGTGGATAAAGAACCTCCCCTTCTAACAATTGATGCAAACTTTTTTTTATTACTTTAGAAGATTTCTGGACTAAGGGGCAAAGTGATTTTGATTTGTTTTGTATAATGATCCTCAGGTGATAAGAGCGGCTAAAGCCTGACCGTACCTGTGTTTTTTAGACCCTGGTAAGGACCATGCGGCGCCCCCTCCTGGCGTGGTGTGGCGCGTGACCGGTGGCCTCTTCAACGTCACCAAGGGCGTCGTCGGCGCTGCCGTGGGCGGCGTGGCCTGGGTGGGCGGCAAGAGCCTGGAGATCACCAAGTCGGCCGTGACCTCGGTGCCCTCCATGGGCGTGGGGCTGGTGAAGGGCGGGGTGTCGGCCGTGGCCGGAGGGGTCTCCACGGTGGGCTCCACGGTGGCCAGCAAGGTCCCGTTCACAGCCAAGAGAAAGGACAAGGCCGAGTGAAGAGGAGGCGCGGGGCGATGAAGATGATGATGAAGATGACGGCCATTGATGACGACTTGCCCCACCCTGAGCCAACAGAGCTGCTCTCTGCCAATCGGACTCACGCAGTGCCTTCTCGTTCCTTTCTCGGTGACCTCAGCACCAGATTGAGACTGTGATTTAAAAACCATATAGTCTAGCTGTAAGTTTAGTACTCCTCGAAACCATGGCAACCACGAGCGACCAGCAACAAACGCCTATTAATGCGCTGCATACAATCTCTAGGCTCTAGGCACATTACATGGACTGGGATCCAACTCAGCACGTGGTGAACTTGTTGATGCTGTTGAACTTTTTGTTTTTTTTAATGTGTTTACAATCCAGAGTGAGGCTCCACACATTCCAGTCTGCACACGCTTGGTGAAATGTTTCTGCAGTAAGATGCTGATTTTAGTTTTTGTGACGGAGAGAGACGCAAATGTGTGCGTTGAGAAAAATAAAGGTTTCAGCGTCGGCCTCCAGGAACCTGCAGCGTTTTCCAGCCTCCAGGCTTCGCTGCCTGACCTTCATTCGTTGGAATTGCCTGAGGTGGCGTCAGCCTTGGATGTGCATGTAGGAACACTAGTCTGAAATGCATGACTGAAGCCGTCAGGTATTTTCCACAGCTATATTACTGTTGTACTGTTTTCTTCTCAGTGTGTGTGAAATGTTGGAAATGCAGCATTAGTCCTTGACATTTTTTAAGATTTATGGAGAACGCATTCAGCAGAGTCTGGTTGTGTGAAAGGAAACGGTGCCTGTTGTCTGAGCTGCTGAGTCGGTGAAGGTCAAACCTTTAAACGAGGAGAACACTGTAAAGTAGCACAGGCAACGCTCATATGCAATAACAGCGTTTCAATGCAACTTCAGGAGCGAGGGGGCAGTTTCTGATGAGACTTTACTGTGTGAATGTTTTGTGTTTTTCAATATATCAATAAAGTAGTTTGTTAGCTTAAATACATTTGACTGTCTGTCGCTTTCTTTGTAGGGATTTAATTTAAATTAAGTTTCTGACATTTTTTAGACATTAAAAAAACATGGTTAAGGGTAAAAATGTTTTTCAACTGACGCCTGCTTTGTAGAATCCAGAGCAACAGCAGTGAGCAGGTGACTGCATGAGCTTTCCTACTTTATACCTAATATATGTGAAAGTTTCGTCTTTCCATTTAAAAACATTACTCACGGGCTCAGACTCCCCTAGAACAACGCTTCCATCCTATGAATGAATGCATTTAATCACTGCAGGCAAGTACTCGTTTCTCCTGCTCAAGCTGTAGGTTTAATTTACAGATTGTTTTTCTCCACTCGTCAAGAAGAACTCCACCAAACTCATGTTGATAGGAAAATGATTAGCAAATTGTAGCACATTTCCTGCTTGTTGCCCAGTTCCAGTAACTTTGTTGATCTCATGACTTTTCCTCTAGTGTCAGTGACATCCACGTTTGAGCTCTTCAGTAAAATGTCTCAACACTTATCACATGTTGATGTTGAAAGACTGGTCGGTACTGACTCATGCACCAGAGCTTGGAAGTGAATATTAAAGATGACGACACAGCCTGACCACTAATGGATGTTTACTGAGTATGTGGTGGGAACTTTGAATTTGTGATTGTAGGACATGGACTGAGAGCAGCTGTGCAGTGAACAGAACTTGTAGTCATTGCTTACAAATTTACAGGCCCTGTGAAGATTTTTAGTTTACATACTGACAGGTTGTAGTTCACTATAGTGCAACATCAGTAGTTGCATTTTGTATTATTTATTATTATACATTTGTCTATAAGGTAACTGGATAAGGTGCAGTTAAGTGAAGGTAAAACTACAATTACCTAAAAAACTAAAGTAGTAAAAATAACATTTACCTAAAAATCTATGACAAGTACTTGTGTGAAAGTGCTACCTATTCTTTGGTATTCGAAGAAGTTGTGAAGTATTTTTGAAATCCGAGCACCAGGGGGCGCCAGTGCTACAAGCTGTCGAGGCTAAAGCGTCTTAAAACTAAAGAAGAAGAATTTAAACCTAACCCGGAAGCAAAACGGAACTGTAGCTGCAGTCAGTAGCCACATGTTTCCTTAGTGTGATTGTACTCATGATGTGTATTATTATTGGCTGAGGAGATAAAAACAGCGAAATGAGAAGAGGAAACGTCCTGTAGCTAAATAAAGGTGAGACGGATGCGTAGCAGACTAGAGTCAACACGATCAACCAGTTAACAAAAACATGGAACCCGTGCTTACAAAGTAATAACCGAGTACTTGTAGTTTAGTGTGACTTCATCTGCTGTGACATTATGGCTGTCAGACGTGGCAGCAAGTTACCTCTAAAATGTAAATAACGTTCTTTTATAAATGTAATTGTTAATGCAGCATAAAGTATCTCAGTAAAGCAGTAGTCAGCTGTTAACGCAGAGCTGAAGTAAAAGGTCCTACAGAGTAGACGTTTCCTAAATAACATACACTGTTTTTGTCCATATCAGTTTTACTAATTCCAAATCATCCACAAATCTTGTGCTAAATTTCATTGGTTTTATTGAACTGTATTAAAACGCCTGATGTTTTTGTGATCGCTGTTTATTTGACACAGGCAAAGATGCTGAGTGATTCTGAGGCTGCGGAGCTGCTCTCCTTCCTGACCCCCAGTACACGTCCTGACGTGAAGGGTCAGGCCACAGAGTACCTCCTGGGGCTATCTGGGCACAGGTAGGAGGATGATGATGATATTAATAATGTAGCTTTAGCGGCACTTAGATTAAAGAATATTTAAAAAATTCCTAAGCAGAGAAATATTAATTAATAAAAATCAAAGTGAGATCATGAATTACCTATATTTGGTACATATGTCTTAACGTTGGTGGAGTAACATGCTTAGATGCCTGTCTTTCTTTCTTTCTTTCTTTGTGCCTTTCTTTAGGGATGGCTGTCGCTTCCTCCGCTCTAAACCTGACTTACTTGCGGCCCTGTTTGCGCTGACGTCTGACCCCTCCATTGCAGTAGTGAAGGACAGTTATCACATCTTCATCAACCTCTCAGCTGATGAGACTCTGCACCAGGTATACGACTCGATGGATCATCACACTAATTGAACGCTCCATGATTGAATAATTAATTGAACTAATTGTGATTAGTCAGTGCTTGAAAAGTTTTTAAAAACACTGACCTGAGTGAATTGTTGATAGTTTGTTCTTCTTGTTGTGACAGTTGTGTTACAGATGCTTTGGTTATATCTCACCCAGGTTTTGCTGACGGACGTAAAAATTCTTCCAGTGTTGCTAAAGAGCCTCATGGATCCAGAATATTTGTTTTCAGATCAGATCTGCACCATCCTGTCCAACATGACACGACATGAGAAAACCTGCAAGAGTGTGTTCAAGGTGAGTTCCTGTGTTGGGTCTGGCTTGTTTCTCCGGGGTTGGGATGAGACTTCATTTTTGAGGATCATACACAGCTGATGCTTGTGAGAAATGTTTTTAGTTTGTAAATGATTTTTGTAGCAAATACTACAACTACACTAAATCATGTGTTGTTTTCCTTCTCTCCTCTTGACCAGACTTTTTAATTAGTTCAAACTCATGCACAGTGTTAGTATGTTACTCAGTATTAATGTGCAGCTGCTAAGCTGTGATAACATGTTTTGTTGTTTCAGGAGCTGCAGGAGGACATTGGTCTTGCTAAGCTGGTGGAGATCTTCTGCACTGAAGGCTACAACAAAAAGGCAAAGCTCCACTATCTGGGTCCTTTGCTGTCTAACCTGACACAGCTGCCCGAGGCCAGAAACTACATTTTGGACAAGGACAGGTGAGAGCTGAAGAAAACATGTGTAGGATGGACCAGGACAAATGTGATCTTCTCATTTGTAACCGTATATGCGTGGCTGTTTTGTAGGTGTGTTGTCCAGCGGTTGTTGCCTTTCACTCAGTACGAGGCCTCAGCTGTGAGGAGGGGTGGAGTAATAGGCACGCTGCGCAACTGTTGCTTCGATTATGGTGAGATGCAGCAGACATGAAATGCTCCAACCTGTGTCTGAGAGGCTGAACGTAGTCAGAGACACTGTATCACTTCTTAATTCCATACTGAACTACAGTCTAACCCATGGTTCACCTCACTGTGTCCAGTCCATCATGAGTGGCTGCTAAGCGACGCTGTGGACATCCTGCCCTTCCTCCTGCTCCCACTGGCCGGTCCAGAGGAGCTCTCTGAGGAAGAAAATGAAGGTGACCATGTGTTGTAATAAATTATTTCTGTTTGGTCAAAGTAGAGAGGAGTGAATAGTGAAATCCTATGTGTATGTTAGTTCTGACTCTAATGGATGGTAATGTTTGTTTAGGTCTGCCTGTGGACCTGCAGTACCTCCCAGAGGACAAGAAGAGAGAAGAAGACCCTGATATCAGAAAGATGCTCCTGGAAACACTCTTATTGGTACCAACACATAAACAAACAAGAGCAGACACAAACACAGATATGTTTGCATGATCGTTTCTTTATGCTTGTGTAGCTCACTGCGACTAAAGCTGGTCGACAAGTACTAAAGGAGAAGAATGTTTATCCGGTCATACGGGAGCTTCACCGCTGGGAGAAGGACGTCCACGTTGCAGCAGCCTGTGAGAAACTGGTCCAGGTATAAAGAATCTTATTATCAAAAAAACTGTTGCATAAGGATGTCAATAAAAAGTTTCTCTATGCTTTTATTGTGAAATTCCCTTTTGTGTTAACCTATAGATTTGCAAAACTGGATACATAAGTGTTATAGTCTGATGCTGAAATGTATCTGTGCTTCCAGGTCCTGATAGGAGATGAACCAGAGCAGGGAATGGAGAACCTGATGGAGGTGGAGATTCCAGAGGACGTGGAGCAGAAGCTCCAGGAAGCAGACATCAAAGAACAGCATCAGCTGGAGGAGGAGAGGAGGAAACAGGAGGAGGAGGAGAGGAAAAGCAGTGATGCAGAACGGACTGACAGAGAACAGGAGAGTGGGCTCATCAAATAAAACCTGTGTCCACTGTAGGTGGAGGAATCGAACCTATAGCAGCCAAAAAAGCAGCCTTTTGTCCGCAGTGAGACGAGCTGTAATGGATCAGGTTCTTTAACTTCTGCGTTCTGGTGTTATTAAACGTTTGGCCACAAGGTGGCGCCCCAACATGCACGCGTTCTGTTATTACGTTTCACAATGACGTTGATTGAATACAACAACTGCAGCTCTGTTCCTCTCAGCGGAAATCCAGCTTTAACTCGAAAACTGACGTGAAAATGTTAAAATGTCAACTTTATAAATGACACGTGACCACAGGCGGATTCAGCCACAAGCCACAGGCTCATAGATAAATACTGTGATTTAAATGAAAACCTATTGTTCGCAGTTTGTCCTTTTGTAGAGAGGAAACTCTAACATGATCTGAGCCAGACTTCACAAACCCAGAAAGTGAACCACAGCTGAAGCTTTGTGCTGTTTGTGGCTTCGCTATGACTTTAAGCACCTGTGAGGGACTTTATGTAACAACATTCAGGGGAAAGTAGTTTATTAAAAGGTGACAAGATTCGCTCAGTCCGGAGGGTTTGAAGTTCATTTTTGGGCTGAGGATAAATTTTAGAATAAAACATTTACTATTATTTAAGACATTGTAGTTACACTGTGTGTGTGTGTGTGTGTGTGTGTGTGTTGACCAGCTGCTTCTTTATCAGTGTCTGTGAGTTTTTCCACCTCAGTACAAGGTCTGAACCATTTATCCCACACACACAGAAGGAGTAAATCGCCATCATTCGGTCTCTGCTCTGTGTTTTGTGTCGTGTCAGAAAACGCTCTGCTAAAACACAGCTTTTAACAGGAGCTGGTGGTTGGTTCGTACAAGGTCTGCTCTGAGAGCTGTGATCGTTGTGAAACACTTCATGACAGTCGTGTGTTTCTCTCCAGTGGGTGTCTCTAAAAGCAAACGTCCGATCTGCGTCCGTGAAAAGGCACCGACCTGCAAATGTTTGCGAAGGAGTGACAGCGTTTCAGACCCGCTGCACGAGGAGGTTTTAAACACACGGGCGCCGTTGGTGAATAAGAAGAGGCTCCTTAGAATAAAACCTCCAAATCCACGGAGAACATTTCAACCACTGATCCGAGCCGATCGGTCCGGACAGTCTCCAGAACCGTGCGTGAAACGGCCCAGTGCTGTTTACGTCAACAACCCCCTCACGTGCACCAGAACTCTTTGGTAACGCTTCGTTCGCCTTGATGGTGGTTTGACACCAAAACCTGCAAATAAAACCTGCAAATAAAAAGGATTCTGATTCTGCATTAAAGGCCAGATTTCTTCTTTTTTTGAAGCAAAGGCAGGTAGGAGACATGAAAGAGACTGATATTAGCTGAATTAGAGCATGAGCAGCTTTTCTATTCCTGTTTGTTTGACATTTTAATGGAGCTGCTTTGTTAAACAAAAACATCATTGAGTTAAAACCACGATAGAAGTTAAAAGTTTAATGATTAACAATAAGCATTACTAATGTTGTTATAGTAAAATGTCCCAGTCAATTAGTGACGTGAAGACACCAGTGCAAGTACGAGCACCGCGCGTAACGTAACATATCTGATGTTTACATGCAAAACTAACGACTCATGAGATATGATGTTGAATTCTGCTGTCTTTCATGGTTTATCGCTGCCATCGTGTCCTTCGCTGCTCACAGCAAACACAAGCACCAGCGAAGTGCAGGAATGTCAGCTTTGGTTTAATGCATGATGTCAGATGATGCTGGTGGAAATAAAGAAGGAAACTGAAACTTTCTAGACAACTTTCTTTACTCATTAGACTAAAAACATTAATTAAGTCACATTTATAAACTTTTTACTTGACATTAATATTTAATTGTAGTCAGATTTTGTATCATCTTATTGCGTATTTCTTTAACAGATAAACAAATCACAAGACTGAAGCGTCTGCATCTCATGACTGGTTCGTCCCCACAGACTGCAGCAGATTTAATAACCAGATTATTCTGATGCCACTCAACGCATCAGAACCGCTCATTCTTTCTGCTGTGATTTGCTTGAAGTAGATCCTCCCTCCGTCTCGAGCTAATGTGACTGTTTAGACTGTGTGGCTCTCGTCCAGCTCTCTGCCAGCATGTCCAAGCTAATCACCCAGTGTGTGTGTGTGTGTGTGTGTGTGTGGACCTGTGAAACATTCACAATGCTGAACGGTTGAGCTCATGCTACCAGAATAACAAGTCCCTCCTCCCCCTCGCCATGAACTGAGCTCCTCAGTGTGTGTGTGTGTGTGTGTGTGTGTGTGTGTGCGCAGTAAAAGCTGCCAGGTCAGTGGAGCAGCAGGGAACTGATCACACACTCGCTAGTCATCAGACTGCACATGAAAACACGGCTGGCGTGTTGGAGTCTGGCTTGTTTAACTGTGTGTGTTCGTCTGTTGGAGACTCATTGTCCGTCACCACAGCAATAACTGGCCTGTCTGTAGAAACCCTGGAACATCTGTGGAGCTGGAGCGACAAACACACAAACACAGCAACTGGAAAATCTCTTTGATTGACACAGGCTGAAACTACAGGGCTCCAAGTTTCTCTGCTTGACTTTTGGACCAGTCATTAATGTATCTTGCTTTTTTGCCAAGTGTCCATTAAACCACAGCGTTAACAGCTGTAAAACTTCATAAATGAATAATCTGTTCTGCAGCAAACGCAGCGTTAGCTCGTAGCCTCCGAACTGTCACAAACTGGAAGCAATAAAAAAGTTACAATTTTCAGGCCATTCAGACAGAAGCTGCTGAACAGACTAAGTTGGGTTCAGCTGGATCTTCTCAGCCCGTTGTCCATCACTGTGTTTGTCTGCGTTCACATTGGCTGCTGCACGAGCTCAATGCAGAAATCTCCGCCTTCAGAGGAGACGCTGTACTTTTCCACTCCATCCAAGTCCATCCACTCCTCCTTCCTCCTTCACTCCAAGTCTTCACAACACCCGCCCCCTCTCCAATCACACGTGAGGAAGCAGGTCTCTTCCATGTTTAGAAACGTGACAATAACACCATCATTCACTTTTGCATCAGTTTGCTGGAAAAATTAATATGGTGACCTGTGAGGAAAGGCATGACCACGGCTCATCTTTCCACCAGTTTAGAGACGACGACCAGACAGAGTCCATATGGTTTCCTAGTATTAAACACTGCCCAAGTCTGACGTCAAAGGCTGTTTATAAAGGCAGTAAAGTGTCTCAAACGATGGATCTAGAAAATGTTAGTGTTACTATGAGCGCTTAAAGCTAAAGGCCCCATGCTTGGGTCATCCCAAAGCGGATTCAGGCGTCTCCTCATCAGCCACGATCACATCACAGAGTTATTATTTCATATTTATCTGGGCTTTTTGGTGTCTTTGGAAGTTGCTGCAGGAAACATGATTGGATCCACATCCAGACTGATCCTCTACAGCGTCTCTTACTTCATATTCCTTTGCTTAAATGTGCTTTCTGATGAATGTGAACATCAATATTGACTCCAATAAACCCTGCCCCGACTCATCTGACATTTATCTTATCAACAAAAGTGATTCAGATAATGCCAGTCACATACGTACACATTCAAACGTCCACACACCAATAACTCAAAGCAGATTTATCAGATCCCACAAGTTGCACAGTCGCATTCCTTTGCATCTGCAATAAGGTCCATTATTCACACACTCCAGTGACAATAAGAGACAATGTGTGTGTGTGTGTGTGTGTGTGTGTGTGTGTGTGTGTGTGTGCGTGTGCGTGTGTGTGTGTGTGTGTGTGCGTGTGTGTGTGTGTGTGCGTGTGCGTGCGTGTGCGTGTGCGTGTGCGTGTGTGTGTGTGTGCGTGTGTGTGTGTGTGTGCGTGCGTTCGCGTGCTTTTGCATGTGTGTGTGTGTGTGTGTTTGTGCGTTTGTGCGTGTGTGCGTGTGCGTGTGTGTGTTTGTGCGTATGTGCGTGTGTGCGTGTGCGTGTGCGTGCGTGCGTGTGTGTGTGTGCATGTGCGTGTGTGGGTGCGTGTCTGTGCATGTGCGTGTGTGGGTGTGTCATCTGTGTAACCGTCATTCTCTATATCTGTCTGTTCTTGCTGCTGGACTTGTGCCTCGTCACTAACAATCCCGTGTGTGTTGTTGAATTAATTTTTAGTTTTAGTTTGGTGCCGTCTCTTCAGGGACGTGCTGAGTGATTCTTACTAAATGTCTGTTAGTGGTGGTAAAGTTTAGCTCTAACGTTAGGGGAGGTTCATAAAGCTTCAGGTCTGAGACGTGTTGAAACCTTACAGTCATACATGTGAGTCTGCGTGTGTCAGCAGATTAGGCTTAAAGGAAGTGTTTGCAGGAAGCTGATACTTCTCAGATTTGCCACACGTCCTCACGTTGTTCTGTTTAAAGTTGACACCTTTACGTTCAGGATAAGTGTTTTAGTTCGGTCTGATGGTTGTAGTTTTATCATCAGCTGTTTTGGTTTGGGTCTGGGTGAGGGGCAGTCAACTATTAAAGGACAAGTGTGTGTCTGTGTGTCAGAGCATGGTGGCCTGACACATAGATAGATGCACGATTGCATAACAACAACCCGAACTAGAAGCTGCCTCTACTGACCGATGTCAACAGCAGCGAAAGGCAGAAAGCGCAGAGACGCAACAGCTGTGACCTGCTGCAACGTGTCTGAGCGGGTTAGCGCTACGTCAGTTTGCATTTCACCAAATGCCAACTGAGCCGGTCAGCTGATCTGCAGGTCAAAGGTCGCACTGAGGAGGATGAAACTCTCTCCTTAATACCCACATGTATCAAGTGTTTTCTGTTTTCATGTGAAATTCATGTAAAATTTAGGGGGTTTATTATCATCAGCATCATTTGTCAACAAACAAAAAAACAGCTCAACTGCCCAATTATAGCACTATGAAGATCTGCACAGCCAAACACTAATTACATATAGAATAGAAGGAAAACTGAGCCTAGATCAGAATCAGACAGAGGAGAATGTTGTGATACCTGCAAGCAATTAACATTTTGGCTAATGCAACAGTGATGTTGATGAATATGACAACAAGCTCTGAGTTCGCTTTTAATTAGGAAAACATACGACAGCAAAAGGTGTCACTTATGGGGTTGTGACTGTTTCCTTCTCTAAAGTGTGCATCACTATAAATACTGCAGTTGTAGTCATGCAGTTTGGTCTCTATGCCAACATTTCTAGAACGGTGTCTGCTGCAGCGTCCATATTATCCAGATGACATCATCTAAACTTCCAGATGACATTGTTTTTTTTTTTTAAAAATACAGTATCTTCTATTAGAAAATAAAATTATGATTATTTGGGGGAATTAATTTAATATTTTAGATTAGTTAATTTAATTTTTTATCCATCTTATTTTTTTCTTTTTTTTGCATATTCCATTTATTTGTTCCATTTTTATATGAATGCTTTATTTTTAGCACTATAAAAAAATCTTATTACTGCACATTTTTATGGTTATATTTTTTCTATATGACCTTATGGTACCTGAGCTAAACTTACTCACTCACTCACTCGCCCTGTCACTTCATGAAAACTCATTCACAACACAATGAATTGGCCACATTCCATCAGTCAAATGCTTTTATTCTTACATTTCTGTACAGTAAAAAGGCCCTGTAGGACTGACAGCCTGGATCAGCCAACTGTCTGCAGGGTGAACGACCATCTTAACGCTGATTGGCTGCTTGGGCACACTCCCATCACCCCGCCCATTTCCCTTTGTGCGCAACAACAACAACAAACACACACACACACCAGAGAGGCAGCACTTTACGTCACGCACACGCACTGTTCTTGAACAGACAGTGTCCAAACATCAGCTGTAAAAACAGTGCTTAGTCCTGCATTTAATAAAAAAGTCAAAAGAAAAATGCCAACAGGATGAGATCGTCGCTCTTTACCGTCACACAGGATCTCTACAGGTCTATTAAGAAATTTACAAAATATCTGAGGTTCTTCCTGTTGGTTAGAAATGTAATGGTCTGACCCTGAGGGCAGATGCTCAAAAGAACATGGAGCATTTCATTTCTTTTCTGTGAACACGGAGCAGAACAGACCTGGCCTCGTTCAGTTTAAGGTTCGAGTCTCGCTGCGGAGCACAACTTGGCCCCATGAAAGTTTCCCTTCAGGATGTCAGGATGTCGCAGAACTCAACGAAGTCCCTCTGCATGAAATTCTGGGTCTGCAGCAGGTCGTCCTCGGACGGGAAGTACTGCATGCTGTCCTCCTGCACGCGCAGGCCGTCCTCGTGCAGCAGCAGGAAGCGTCGCGGCGGCGTCGCTGCGCCGTGCGGGTTCGGACTGTCCAGCAGGGCCCCCCTCGCGTTCTCCAGGACGCCCAGGTACGAGTCCATGTCGGTGAGCTCCGCGTCGCTGTCGGAACCGCTCCCGCTGTCGCTCCCCACCGAGTCGGAGCGCATGTGCAGCATCTGGTACTTCTCGTGCATCAGAAACTGGTTGGTGTTCTTGGGGGCCCGCATGCCCTTCGCTACGTTCCCCTTGACGTTAACGGGCCGGAGGGACAGCGTGGGCCTCTGGACGCGTCGGGGACGGTGACGCGGGGGGTGCTGGTGATTGCGCCCCTTCGGCCCCCCTCCTCCTCCTCCTCTGGTCCTCCGTACCTGCAGGCGCCCCCTGCAGCTCTTGGACCAGCCCTGCTTCCTGCGGCTGGCGACGTCCCTGAGCGGAGCCTCCTTCGCATCGTGCCTCTGGAGCTGCTGCTGCTGGACGCTCCTCCTGCACATCTTCTCCGAGAGCATATTCTTGTGGTTCTTGCAGTTGCGGCCCTTCTTCTCCGCTGCTCCCCCTCACATCCTCCTCCCCGTCCCGCAGCAAAGAGAGGCTGGTTTCTGATATGTGTGGCTCAGATCACAAATGACCTCACCTCCGCTCGGACAGTCTACCTTTTTACTATTATTTGCCCCTTCTTCCTGCCCTTTGGCTTTGGCTGGTGCATCGCCCGCTCGTCCTCCCGCAGCAGCAGCTTGACTGCTCGCCTGGCTCCGCTGGCACGCCCTCCTTATCTGTTTATCTCCTTTCTTATATCACCTTGGAAATCAACGCAGCTCCTTACAGCTCTGATGAATGAACTGCACTGAGCTGTCAGGGAGTTTAAAGCACCTTTTTGTAGCGTTAAGGCTGTTTTACTGGCGTTCAGGCGTGCAGCTAGAATGATATCTGCTGAATTTACCACGGACTGTAGCGCTGCCCGTTTCTCTGGAGCTTTATATAAAAACTGGACCCGTCCATTCTGGCGTTTCCTACGGGGGAGAAGGTCCTGTGGGTTTTAGTAATCTTTCTCTAAATAACTTTCTGACTGGACAGACCTATGTAACATCTTGCTTTTATTTTACTATAAGTCATTTCACCTAAGCCCAGGTGCTTCCGCTCGTCCCCCGTGGAGGTGAGGAGCAGAAAGACGCCTCGCAGCGGATGGTTCACCCCGCTTCGGGTTCAGCAGCTGAAATCCGATCCACAGCTGGTCCACGCCTCTGACAACAGGCAGTAACAACAACCCACACGCCACTGTCGCTGCTACACCACAAACTGTTGTTGGTGATGAATACACGCCAGTACCCAGCCCCCATGAATTTAAAACGCCCTCCAGTGAATAGACAATGCTCTAAAATACACTAAAACAAACAGGTCCTGTTTTCCACCACCAAGTCTACCATGCGAATACGACTTTACTTTACAAAATAAGCAGTTTCAGTGGCTGTCAGTTGCTCCACTAACTTGAACAAATGAAATCATTTCTTCACTTCATTGCCTCCTGCTTCTTCTCTAACGCCGAGGTTTCCATTTTGTGATTTTAGTGAACTATTTCAACAGTTGTTCTGTTGACAGGAAACCTTGTTCAGTGACATAAAATCATAATATCCTTCAGAATTTGCTTCCTTGCGTCTAGTGCCATCATCAGGTTGTAACCTGAACTTGTCCATCACTTTATTCTACATCCATCCATCCATTTTCCACCGCTCAGTCCCATACGGGCTCACGGGGGTCCTGGAGCCCATCCCATCCCAGCTACGGGCGAGAGGCAGGGTGCACCCTGCATAGGTCGACAGCTTTATTCTTTATAGTTACATTAAACATATACATGAGCCATTAGGTGTCGTTTTAGTCCAGGCTGCGGTTTTATTTGGTCCGTTACATGAGTACGTTAGTTTATTCTCACACAGGGCTCCTGTGCTTCATAAACAGATTTAAATCAATTAAAAATGATTGTCGCAGAACAGTTGCAAATAAAGTTTTTTTTCTGTTCAACAGTCAGCTGCTTCTTGTGGTATCACAACAAATATGGCGTCGGGAGGCGGCTAGCTGCGGTCAATCGCTGCAGTCGTTCAAAGTCGTTTTAATTAAGCGGTTTTGTAGTTCACGCCAAACTATCTGGCTTGTCTAGTTTTCAAGATGGAGTCTGTCACTTTTTCAGACGAGGCACCGGAGAGAAAGGTTTGCGTCGTTGGGTCGGAGCTGGTGGAAAACTACACGGTAAGTCACGTCCAAGTGCTTAGCCTATTAGCTTAGCGTTAGCCAATAGCTACGCTATTTGTCGGTCCGTCAGAGTGACAGTGGGCTATTGTTGACTCGTTACCCTAATACTATTATTACTATTACTTAGGCCCCAACATTATGTTGGTGTTCCTTCGAGAGCGTCTTGAAAAGAAGTGAACTGTCAGACCATATGCTAAGCTAACTGCTATAATATCTGAGTATCTGAGATTGTGGTTTCAGTGTTTCCTGTAAAGTTTACAGACCTGGCAGCCCACTGCACGTTTTAATGTATCTGACAGAGTTCATATTCATTCTTATATGCTAGTGTGCTGTTAGTATTGACAGCCACTAGCTGATAACGGTAGAAAAAAACCTCACTGCAGCGTATTTAACTTCGAACCTTCCCGGCGTCGGAATAGTGAAGTTTAAGATCTGAGATCTTCTCCTGCAGCGAATGCATAACCTAGCCACGCGTGCTATACCTTGATACAAAACGGAGAGCTGGGAATCAGATTCTAAAAGCCAAGCTAAGATTCAACTGACACTGGCCACATAAGAGAAGATACAGTCAAAACTTTATTAATTCCATGATGGGGAAATTCTTTCGTTTGCAGAAGCGAAACAATTACAGACAAAAAACAGGATAGAAACAAAACCGTTATTAACTGTACGTAAAACAATGCACATTACACGTGTATGTGTATGGAGGTATTACACATTGTGGAATATGAGGATTTTTCAAATTGGTATTGTGATGATATATCATATTAACACAGCAAGTGTATGAGTCGCTTTCCCAGGGGTGTCCAACTCTGGAGAGCTACTGTCCAACACCCCCTGCTGATTACCGTGATCAGGCGTGTCAGTCAGCGGCTGATTGGATAAACACGCCTGGCCAAGATGATCAGTGTTAACTGGACAGGGAGAGTTGGAAAACAAACAGGACAGTGGCTCTCGAGGACCAGGGTTGGACACTCATTAGAAGCAATGAGGCCACGCCTTCAACGGAAGTGGTAGGGACTGCAACGTCTGTTGTCGACCAATAGTGTGCAATCCTAGTGGAACCGGAAGGGGATTTTAGCCAATTCAATGACGTTTCCGGCGAAAAGCGGAATTTAAATGTTTTTTTCCTGCTCGATGGAGAAAACGTGGTGCGTAAAGACACTTTTAAAGAGTGCACCGCAGACGCTCGGTGAAGTCTGATTCGAGCTGTGATTTGTGAGGTTGCTGGGCTTTCTCTCCCGTTTTCTGCGACATGGAGGCCACCAACGTCGTTTCAAACCTGGACGACATATTGGCAGAAGTCCTCTGTGAAAGTGACGGAGAAAATGTCTCGTCTTCCGAATCCAGTACTGATGATAGCGTCGACTGGGAACCAGGGAATTTCTTGCATGAGACGGACTCTGAATCAGATTGGTAAGTACCTACAACTGGTTTATACTGCACTACATGTAACTATAATACATTATAATAACCGTTTGTGTGTATTTCACTTTTTTCGTTTATTATACAGTGTATATATAACGTTACTCGTTACTAGGTTTAGCTGCTCCTTGTGGCTGCGCTGCGTTTAATTCTTACTACAGTACATTCTACTAGCGTTGTTTATTACAGGGTTTTTGTACCTTTATTCCAACTTGTTAGTGAAATATGCGTCAAAATAATAACAAAACTAGCACGCTAACAGAACTGTATTCTTGGTGTTGTGTTGACTTTCTTTCTTGATTTTATATGTTTCATAGTTCTCAGGCGTCCTCAGACAGTGACTGGGACCTTGAGCCAAAGAAGCGCAGAAGGAAATCTGCCCCATCCCCCACACCGTCGTCAACAGCTGGCCGATCTGCATCCACACCTGGAAGGGGCAGGAAGAGGGCCAGGGTGCCATCCGCAGCAACAGCAACAGCAGCATGGCATGATGTCACTGTTGCAGACAGTGCTCCTCGTGGGCTACCTTTTAAACCAGTACGCTCACCAGGTCCCCAAATAATCATGACAGAGTCATACTCACCACTGGACTTGTTTCAGCTTTTCTTTTCGTCTGAAGTCATGAGTACCATCCTTAATCACACCAATGCACATGGGGCAATAAAACAGTCGAGTCAGAAGCCATGGACAGATCTTGTTTTGGAAGATTTGTATTCATTCCTTGCCATAATCATTTATATGGGCATTCTGAAGTGTCCCACCTTGAATGATTACTGGAGGAGGTGTAAAATATTTGCTAACCTGTTTCCTTCCAAGATCATGCCAAGAGTCAAGTTTTGGAAGATTCTGTCCTCACTGCATCTCAGTGACCCCAAGGTGGATGCTGAGAATGAAAAGAAAAGGGGAACACAAGATTATGACCGCCTGTGCAAAATTCGGCCACTTTATGATCAAATTGTGCAGGCGTGTAAAAGCTATTTCCATCCGTTTCAATCCATTTCTGTAGATGAGCGTATGGTTAAGTCAAAGGCCAGATTTGGATTGAAACAGTACATGAAAAATAAGCCAACCAAATGGGGTTATAAACTGTTTGTGTTGGCTGACTCCAGTTGTGGTTACACCTGGAACTTTTTTGTGTATGAAGGAAAGGCAGTGGTGGAACAGGGCATGGGGCTCAGCTATGAGTCTGTCATGAAGCTCGTGGAAGAAAAAGTGTTGGGAACTGGTTATAAATTGTTTGTGGACAATTTCTACACCAGTCCTACGCTTTTCAAAGACCTGCTCAAAAAGAAGATCCTGGCTTGTGGGACAGTTAGACCTAACGTAGCAGGCTTTCCTAAGTCCCAGTTGAATGGCATGCCAAGATCTGCTCCACGAGGAACAATCCGCTGGCTCAGGGAGGAGCAGCTTCTTTTTGTGCGCTGGATGGACACACGAGAGGTCCTGATGTGCTCCACAATGCACAAAGCGTATGATGGGGACACAGCTGTCAGGAGGGTCAGGGGACCTACAGGGACTTGGACCCAACGACATATTCCCATTCCAGCTGCAGTGAAGGAGTACAACAGGAGCATGGGGGGAGTTGACACATCAGATGCCCTCATCAGTTATTATAACACCGTCCACAAAAGCAGAAGGTGGTACAAGACCTTTTTCTTCCACTTTCTGGACATTGCTGTGGTCAATGCTTTTCTTTTGCACACTCATCTAGAGCAGAGTAGGCAAAAAAAACCAATGAGCCAGAAAGCTTTCCGAGAGGCTCTGGTGTTGCAGCTTCTGCCATCTTCCACAAAATTTGCTGCCGCCGCTGCACCCCCGTCTGCCGCCGCTGCACCCCCGTCTGCCGCCGCTGCACCCCCGTCTGCCGCCGCTGCACCCCCGTCTGCCGCCGCTGCACCCCCCTCTGCCGCCGCTGCACCCCCCTCTGCCGCCGCTGCACCCCTCTGCCGCCGCTGCACATACAAAGCCTAAGTATCACAGGCCTATGTACTACAGTACTGACGGCACGGAGTTAAGGCGTAGATGTGTCCTCTGCCACGTAAAAACACCATTGTATTGCTGCACATGCAAGGCCTCCTTGTGCTTTCTGCCAAAGAGAGATTGCTTCAATGCCTGGCATGACAAGATGGATCTCTAAAAGAGAAGCGCTGTCAGTGTTTGTGTGTATATAGTTACATATTGTTTATTTTCAGATGCAATTGGAAGTTCATGTATTCTAGTTGTTTATTTAGCTGCCTGCAGCCTGATCTGCTCCTGCTAGACCTAAGTAAGTAATACAGGCCCTATGCACCACACTACTTGCCACACACCTGCCATCCTTGTTCTGTATGTAACTAACGTTGTGCATTTTCTCTCTGGTACTTCTCTCATTTTGTCCTCACCCACAGGCATCATCCAACTCGAAGCTTTGTGTCTCTGATGGACAGCTATAGATCCAACCACCCTGCCAAATATTATCATTATGTAATATTGTTATAATAACACTATGTAGAAAGATATTTATTGTTGAATAAACTATTTGAGTACTTTTATGAAATTGTGTTCATCTGTTTAGGAAAAAAAATAAATTTTCATCTCTACATTCTATAACGCATTTTGGCACTTTTGTGCCATTTTGAAGTCTCCAAATGATCACCTTGGCCCTCTCCTTGATATTTCGTGAATAAAACACTGTACAAAGCTCATTCCTAAGTGTTCCTACACAAAATTTAGAACAAGTTGTATTTATTCATTTTGTCAATCATGTCTCCACTTACACTGTTTTGACAATTTTTTTTACGGTTATTATTCAAAAATACAAAAAAAATCTATCAACTTTTTCTCAGATTTGTGTCCCCGTGACCTTGCTTCATGTATATTTCTGACTAATTTAGTTTTTCCCTTATAAACTATGAGGGCTTTCCTTACCAGTGACGCCAAGCTCAATATTGTAGCTCTTACCATTTAGAAACTACTTAAACTACAAACTATGCACAAAATGGGGCTTGAAAGCTAAAGGGTTATGAAAAGTTGTATTTCCAAGGAAACAATTAACGTTCCACTCTAAGGGGAATCAATATTCTTGATTTTATTCTATTCAATGCATTAGGAAGTTAAAATTACTCTGAAGTCTTAAGTTTATCATTAAACAGTTTATTAACTTAAACAGTTTATTAGCTTAAAATGTTCTTGCACAAGCAAATCATTAAAGCTTCCTTCTTTCCAAGCTATGCACACACACCAAATTGACCAAAAAGATTTTCTTTGGTTTACCTGAATTGTTCTTTTTAATTTAATGACCCACAGGAAGCTCAGGAGCTGCCTGACCACAGTAGGTTTTCAATCTGCTATATCCTGCCTTTGTTTCAGGTCTACATCATAGATGTGACAGATGGGGAGCACAAATGGACAGTGAAGCACAGATACAGCGATTTCCATGAACTCCACGAAAAAGTAAGTGACCAAAGCTGGTCAGCTGGTGGCTAGTTCTCCTCATTAGTGCATGTATTTGCTTAGTATGATGTATTGTATGTAAATTGTGTTCCCACTACAAAACAAGCAGGTTTTTCTATGACTTTGACTCCATACTGTGCTCATTTAATGTGGAATGTTATTAGCTATTATTAATTTTTTTACTGCATGGAATGACAAATGTATAGTGTAAGTCCAGTGTTAAAATAAGTGATATTGTAGCCCTTAAACAGTTTTAACGCTAAACTGACAGTGTCTAAATGTCCGTTTCCCTCTAGCTGACAGCAGAGAAAAAGGTGGACAGACTGCTGCTTCCTCCAAAAAAGATTTTGGGGAAGAACTCAAAGAGTCTTGTGGAGCGGCGGCAGAAGGAGCTGGAGCTCTATCTGCAAACGCTGCTTCTGCAGTTCCCACAGGCCACACCGACTGCACTGGCCTGCTTTCTGCATTTTCACCTCTATGTGAGTACACCAGATGTGTGACATCTGCACACATACTACACGTTGGCTGTGATGCAACCTTTACTTCAGTAAAATCAGAAGATTTTTATTTTCTTTGCCTCCATTTTCCTCAACTTTCATCTTTGTCTGTAGAGAGATCAACAATAGGCTAGTGTAGTAAGAGGCCTTAGAACTCGTGACATAATTTCTTTAACATGTGACTGTTGAGTTACAGCAGAGCGGTCACAAATAAGTGTTTTATTACCCAGCCTTATTAATTCTTCAAGTCAACAGTTTGCTCTGTTCTGTTTTATTAATGTGCTTTAACATATCTTGACCTTGTTTGTCAGACTAAACAATCTGGGTAATTCTCAAGAAATGTGTGTTGGCAAAGAAACTGTCAAAAAAGGCCAAACCAGCAGAGGTTTTACTCCCTTTATTTTTACATAATCTGATGTAAATCTCTTTCAGGAGATCAATGGCATAACAGCTGCACTGGCTGAGGAGTTGTTTCATAAAGGTAATCTTTCTTCATAACCTTTGACTAATTTACCCTCATCTATTGTTGTGCTATACTCAATTTGTGCAGTAGTGTGTTCTCTATTGTAACAGATTTCTTCCTGTAGCTGTAAGTGACGGTTAATAACAGTACAAGTCTAGTGTCCAGTACTTTATTGTTGCTCTGCATACCAATTAAAATTATTAGAATGAATAGTTTTCTTTTTGCTGACCTTACATGTCTATACCAGCGTTTAATCTGTTCACCACTGTGCTGCTTTTGTCGGTGCACTGTAGGCGAGCAGTTGCTGCAGGCTGGTGAGGTGTTTTCTCTAAGTCCCCTGCAGCTTTACGCCATCTCCCAGCAGCTCCGACTGGCCAAGCCAACCTGCTGTAATGGAGATGCCAAAACAGACCTGGGACATATCCTGGACTTCACTTGCCGGCTGAGATACCTCAAGGTTTCACATTTATGTATTTCATCATACGTAGATACAGTAACTGTCTTTTACTGTTTTTTCTTAACTGTTGATACAACACAGGTGGTAATTTTTTTTTACTGGTTTTGTTTCTGTGGTCAGATCTCTGGTTCCAGAGGCTCAGTAGGAACCAGTAACATCCAGGAGTGTAGTCTTCCCTTTGACCTGTCTGTTTTCAAATCCCTCCTGCAAATAGAGGTAACTGTCTGTCCTCAGAACACTCCTTTCTGTGCACATGCAGGATTACTGCCTGGATGGAAGCGTGACGTTTGTTTTCGTGTGTCTTTAGATCAGCGAGTGCAGCTCTCAGCAGATTCAAGGTTTGTCCACCCTGAGGTCGAGCCTGGCTACTATGAGTATCCACCGCACCACAGAAACGATGACGGTGAATTTTATATCCTCTACTTTAGTATTTATGTTTAGACTGTATATTGTTTTATCTACATGAATGAGCGTTTTGTCCTCCAGTCAATCCTGGTCCCGGAGGCAAGCGAGTTCTCGCAGTGGGAACCTGAGGGTGTAGAGTCTGGCTGTCCTGTCACTGCTGTCATTCCTGTGTGGAGAAATCTGACCACGCTGGACATGAGCCACAACTGCATCAAAGTCATTGACAGCTCAGTGGTGAGACATAGACTAAACATAGTGCGAATAAATAACTGTAAATTGTAATGGGTATTTCCACCGGGAAGTACTGTTTATCACCTACCTCTTGTACTAGAAACCTTAAAGCTCTTTTTTTTGAAAGTCAACGTCTCTTTACACATTTCAATGTTCATATAGAAACTGATTCGGAAAGTGGAGTTTCTTGATCTGAGCTACAACCAGCTGTCTTCAGTGGAAAACCTCCAGGTAAGTAGGCGTGTAATGAAGATCATGAGTGGTGCTGAAACAACTGTCATATTTGTTATTGTTTTATATGATGATCGAATAGGTTTATATATTTTCTTTTAAGTTAGGCTTAGTTCACTAAGCATGAAGTGCATATTTGAACTGGATTCTTTGTGGTTGCAGCACCTGTACAACTTGGTCCACGTGGACCTGTCCTATAACAGTCTGCGGGTCTTGGAAGCTGCTCACACCCGTCTGGGAAACATCAAAACCCTGAGCTTGGCTGGCAACCAATTCGATCGATTGACGGGCCTCAGTAAGCTGTACTCTCTGGTCAACCTTGACCTCAGCCATAACCAGCTGGCTCAGGTACCCACCTACATATGGAATTTGTATATATTTTGTTTGAAATGTAAATCCTGGATGGCGGAACATGTTGATTTGAGTTGTGGATTTTTAATTGATTTATTTTGGCTCCAGTTAGAGGAAATCAGAAACATCGGCTCCCTGCCCTGTTTGGAGAAACTGAACCTGTCAAGTAACCCCATATGCATCATCCCAGACTACAGAACCAAAGTCCTGGCCCAGTTTGGAGACCGTGCAGCAGAGGTACCCGCTAAAACTATTACAGTGTTTATAATACTTAGCCAAGGGAGTACTGGTACCGCTGTTAAAGGTTATATCACCACCATACATTTACTGCTACTCTTAATGCTAGTTTATTTTTACTGCTACTACTACTATTCCTACTACAGATGTACACCACCATACTGTTACTACTGTTACATGCCTTTACTACTGCTGGCCATTCTGTCCCTTTTACACAGATCACACAGCTGTTGTTGACAGATTAATTTGCGCTGCGTCTGCTTCAGGTTTGCCTCGACTCCACGGTGACGACAGAGAAGGAGCTGGACACCGTGGAAGTTTTAAAAGCCATTCAAAAAGCCAAAGAAGCCAAAGACAGGATGAGCAGCGGCGACAAGAAGGTACACGGCGTCACACTGACTCATACGGCAGATGAGAGTTCATATTGTCAGATACAGTTAGCATGCTGAATGTTATGAAGTGTTTATTTTTCTGTATTCTGCCTTAAACCCTGAAAACCGCTGACGTGGTTTCATAAAATATATGAAGTTACTACTAATAGACTACCGATAAATATATAATACAAATAAATTAAATACTGAATACAAATTGTTTTTAGCAACTCTAACATTACTTGTATTACTCACAACAACACAAACAAAATAATTATTATAACCAGGTCTAAACTGGATTAAAGGCTTTCCAAATTATTTAAACTAACTTTTTTCAACTTAAGGTAAGGTTCATTTTATGAATTTGTGTCTCTCAATCATGAAACTTTTAATTAACTTTACATGAAAATATCACAGGACTTCAATCCTCCATTACCACACTTGTCAGTAGTACTAACACAACAGAAACCTTTTATTAGCAAAATCATTAATGAGTTGCTGTAGTGTTTGTTGGACGTAGAGCTGCTCACCAGTAACTAGACCTTTTGTAGAGCATGAAGAATGTGCACATCAGCAGCAGAGTTAATGTGTAATAAATACAGAATTGTGTCTCATGGTGAGGTTGTAATGTCACTTAAAGCAAATGTAAAAGTGTAAACTATGATGTTGAATAATCAAATCTATTTGTTTAAACAAATAAAAAACTTATTTAATGGTCTGGGAAGTTCTTTAAACGTAACACATTTCAGGCTGGAAGCACACGTTTAAATCAGAATCACCAGAGTTCACCCTCTTGGCTCTAAATCAGCCTCACTGGTTCAATTACTGCTGCTCTGCTGCTGATGGAGCTGCTGGTTGTAGGTTTTTGGATGTGATCTGTTTATGTAGATGTCTACCAGTCTCTGAAGGCTTCACCTCTCTGTCCTCTTGTCAGATCAGTGAGGAGACCAGGCTGTGTGCTGCTGCACCTCCTCACCTCTCCTCCTCACCTCCCCCCTCCTCCTCCTCCCCTTCCTGCTGCTCATCTGCTGTTGCTCCTCCTGCTGTCAGCTCCTCTTCTTTCTCCTCCTCCTCTTTCTGTCCAGTCCAGCAGGCTGCCTGCTCCAGCCAAGGTAATCATGTATATATCAGGCTGTGCAGACCTGAGGGAGGCGGGTGGTGTTTTTATGAGTCCTGACTGAAACCATGAAACTGTTTTTGTGCAATTTATGTGGTAAGTGATAGGAATGTTTGAGAAGAGCAACAAGCTATATTATGATCATTAAATTTGTTGGCAGCAGATCAATGAAACAATTATATGCCAGAAAATTATAATAGCCGCAAAACCTTTGTGGATCTCTATCTTTCATTGAGCTAATTTGCACATTTCTGGAAGCTGAAACGTGCAGACAACCTCACATTGATGGCTGGGAATCTTCATCGTCATAATTTCTAAATATAAAATAAATGGGAAACCTGCTTAGTATGACGTACAAAAAGTGTGTACGTCCATGACAGCGTGATCTGTTAAATGTTGTCGGTGTCATTGAGATCACGTTTGGTTTCTTGTTTCAGAATTAACAGGAAAAGAAGAAGCCCCAGTTCCTCCCAGCGTTCTCCCTCCTGTGGCCTCTGCGCCTCCCCCTGCATTCACCACACACATCCTGCCAGCTGAGCCACCTCAGGTCAGACACACCTGAGGTCCTGGAGGAAAAGATCACATTTAATATACAATTATTGTAGGCGTGTTCGTCAGTGTGTTACTTCATTACTTCAGCCTAAACGTTACATTATGAGCCTGAGATGGAGTGGTGTAGTGGTTCCAATGTTTCATGTGTTTATCTGCAGATACAACAACCAACTGTTAGTTTGGCTGAACAAACAGACTGTGGAGCTCCCACATGTGCCACCACGACTTCTACTACAACTGCAAGCTGGTCAGTATCGAATAAATAACAAGTCTAGCTCTGCACAGCAACAGGCAGATTAGAAACCAGGGGGTTTTCTCATTAAAACATGTGGAGGAAAAAGGGAAGTTAAAAGCAAAGGTGTTACGTCTTTAGCTTTGTCAGTTAAATGTCAGACTCTGCTGCTTCCTTCTTAAAAGTACCTGCAGTAGAATAGTACCTGGGAAAGTCCAGGTGGCTTAGTGGTGAAAGGGGAACACCTTCATCCTGGTACATGGACCTTCTTCACTGTCTTCATTTGTGTCATGTTGGTCTCAACAACGTCTGCACAGAAAAGCAACACTTCTACAATTGACTTCAAACAGCAAACCGTTTAATTCATGCAGTTGCTGCTTCCTCATATTTGTGTCAATTCTAACACTGTTGACTTGATTTAAAGTAAATTAAATAAAAAGTACTTGGATTACTGTTTTGTAAATGTTTTTTATATAATTACGTGTTTAATGAAAGTGGAAAGAACTGTCTGACTTTTAAGTTTCCCTCTCAACCTCTTCCAGCAGCGTCTGCTCAGTGGAGTCCAGTTGCTCTTCCTGCAGCGCCGCCTGGTGTCACCTGCTCCCTTCCTGCCTGCTCTCCCTTTCTTCCTCAAACAAAGCATTCATTACCCAGCTCTCCCAGCATCTCAGGTCCATCATAGAGGAGCAGAGGAGGACAAATGAGGAGGAGGACGAGGAGGAGGATAATGAGAGCGAGGAGGAAAAAAGGTCTGAAACCAGAGCGGTCCAGTCCAACATGGAGGCTACCGCGGTGGGAAGTCCCAGGTAGTTTGATTGGAATTAAAGTTTCTTCAGGTTCCCAAACATTCCTCCAGCCTTCTGAGATTGGAACCTATTTGCTAGCTTTGCTTCAATGTGGTTCTGTGATCCCATAGTTGAACCTGTGTTATGCTCATTTGTTTCAGTCCAGGCTCGAGGGATGGATACTTTGAGATGAGTCTGGACGACTCTGTGGAGGAGTCGGTTTGCTCCTCCTCCACGTTGCTTACTGCTGCGCCTGCAGAGGAGCCTTGCAGCCACCCAGGGGAGCTGTGTGAGGAGGAGCTGAAGGTCAACAGGGTTCTGTGGTGCTACTGTCTTCAGGTGGAGGAGGAGGTGGAGCAGAAGCGGGCCTGTCTAGTGCTGACGGATCAGCGGCTGGGCCTGCTGTCTCTGCCAGATGGCTTCACATGGACCAGTCAAGATCTAGGTTAGCCAACAGTCAGCCTCAGTTAGACCATGCAAACAAACATGGAACCTGGATTCTGCTGCTGTTTTTATCTACTTAGAGCTAATAAAACACTACTTTTCATTTGATAATTGAAAGCATTGCATTCCTCTACTTTCAGATCAGGAGCAGTGTCTGCCTGTGGAGAAGATGCTGTCAAACCTCCAGACAGACATCCTCCTGCCTTACTCCCAGCTCCTGCTCTCTTCTCTTCCTGAGCTCCCTGGCTCTCTCTTTTCCTTTGAGCTTCGCTCTGGACAAACCCGCTGGTACATCTTCTCCGAGGCCGAGGAGCTCGGCCAGATCAGAGCTGAGCTGACAGTTCTGATCCGGGTCAGTACACAGCAGATTAACCATGTCTAAATATTAGAGCAGCGAGAGCAAAACAGTACTTTATTGTCTGTTGCACATGTGTGTCTATCTAATACAATTACTAATCTATCTGCAGCCTAATACTGAGCATCAAGAAAACTAAAACCTTTATGTTTTATAGACAGCGGAGTCTCAGCTTGACCCAGAGACACTCAACACTCCTCAGCTCCTCCCGAGCTCACTCATTAACTCCTGGGAGCTGGAGGAGAGTCAGGGAGCCCACGGGGGGTACCCAGCTTACCTTCTCCTCCCCTCCTCTTCCTCATCCACCCTGGACAACCACATTCTCTTGTCAGACATCTTATCTGAGAAAGAAGAACACCGACTTCCGTCCCTGTTCTTCCTCACCCATCGACACCTCTGGGTGCTAAAAATTGATTTCAGAGAACTCACAATGAAAGCGAGAATCGATCCTAAACCTCATCACTCCTCCTGGTGCAAGTTAGTGCGTGTGCCTCTCGGCTCCGTGGTGCTTCACCCCAGAGAGAGCTCTTCTCAGGTCAGGGACAGAACTAATGACCCCTCCTGCTCCAATCCACAACACTGCCACAGGTAAAGAGTGGAATGTTTAATTGTATTCAGTGTATTTAGTGTAACATGGTTGTTATTCTGATTTTAGAATTATTGTCTTTCTGCAAGGCATAACAAAATAACTTGTGCAACAAACTAAAATTTACCTGTGTTCTGCTTAGGAGGAGTCATACAGTGGAGCTGCTGCTGGGGGTTCAGAGGCTGCGGCTGCTGTTTCCCCTGGCTAAGAACAAGAGCTCCTTCCTGGGGAAGCTGAGATGGCAGAGAGCGTCTCTGGAGGGGCTGAAGATGGTGGCCCTGCCCCGGCCCTGCTCACAAGGGCACCATGGAAAAGGTCAACATGATCAGACCAAGCAGTTTCAGTTTGTCTGACTACTTGTGCCGTTCTGCTGTTACTGAATTTAACACCTACTTGTTACTGTGTTGTCAGGTCCGTGTAGACCCAGTGACCAGTACTGTTTTACCTGTACTAGGAAATCGGGGAGCTCCAGCAGGTAAATGTAAACTTTATAAACACAAGTTATATTCTACACTGTTCAGTGATAAAGTGCTCAAAGATAAACCCCACTTTACTGAACTGATGAACTATCAGATCCTACTGGAATTGATTTATAATTCAAATCATCTCTTCTCCTTCCTCCTCCTGTTTTCTCCTCAGCCGAGGCTCTTCTCATCTCCAGCTGGTAGAGAACCAGCCATCCCCTCATCTCGTCCCAAGTCTCTCGCCAGGACTGCAGCTTCTTGCTGGGCTTGAAGGAGAGCAGCTGCTGGCATATTTCCAGAGATTCATAGCACTGGTAGGAGACGCGCTAGACACATCTTTAACAACAGGAAAGACATTCACAGACATTATTTCCTGCTAATATTTGGGCTTTCTTGGTGTGTGACTCATCAGTCTGAGGAAGAGGAGGTGAGGCAGGTTCTGTGGTTGTCCGTGGTTCTCTACAAGTCTCCAGACACTGAACTTGCCTGCTGTTTGCTGTTGTCCACGGATACAATCTACTTCCTGCTGGAAGACTCGGCCACTACCCTCGGACACCATTCTGGTAGGTTGAACTGAACCCTTTAAAATCCACCTTTACTGCTAATAGCATTTCTACACTGTACAGATTTGAGGAGCTCATTTTAGGGCTTTTTATATGTCTGTTCTGCTGCACCTTCTCTGTTGTAGTGTTGGACGTTACAGAGTCTGGAGATCCACACACCTGCCTGTGCTGCTGTCTGTCTATCAGGCTGTCTGAGCTGCTGTCTATCAACGTGGGGCTGTTCGACCAGTATTTCAGAGTTGTAGGTCAGTGGATTTTGTTACTCTTCAACCTGAGGTTATGAAGGAGTTTTCACAGATTTCTGTCTCTTTTCAGGTCACACAGCCGATCACATAGTGTGTTGTCTCAGCAGAGACAGCTATGGGACAGGCGTCTTTCTTCAAGAACTGATGTCAGCTCTAAGTTTGCAGCAGCAGCTTCCTCCTCCTGAACCTTCAGATCAAGACTTCTATTCTCAGTTCACCAACACAAACACTGGTAACCACATGGAACCTGTCTTTTGTCCCACAGCTTTTTAATAAACAGTGGTAATGTTAGAGTGTCTCCTCCTGCAGGTAAAATGCAGAACTACGAGCTGGTGCACAGCAGCAGGGTGAAGTTTATTTACCCAAGTGAGGAGGAGATGGGAGACTTGACCTTCATCGTTGCCGAGAGGAAGACTCCAGCCATCACAGCGTCCCCGCGCTCCTTTAACATCCTGCTGTACTTGCTGGTTTTCCAGGTGAGAGCTTATAGAGAAAGTTAGGCGTGAGTTGATGTACTGGAGGCTATGTCTAGATGAACAAACGTGTGTTTCTCCACTCAGTAGAAAATGCAGAAAGGCCCAGTGAAAACCGACAACTTCACTGACAAAGACTTATTTTAAACTGTTTGCCACACTGTTTACTCCAGGTCCAGAGCTCTAGCAGTGTTCTGAGCCCAGGCTCTGTCCTCTCAGGCTCCTCCACCTCCACTTCATCTCCTGTGCTCGAACCAAGGACTCTGATTCTGACCAGCACTGACGTGTTCCTCCTGGATGAGGACTACGTCAGCTATCCTCTGCCTGACTTTGCCAAAGAACCTCCCTCCAGGTCAGTGCACAGGAAGCCCAGGGCCCTCATGTCACATGTATGTGTAGGTTCATGTCTAGGTCACAGCATTTTCCAAATGGACTTGTTCTCATCTGTTTTCTGAAAAGAGGAAGAAGAGCAGACAGGGAAAATGGGGCCCTTACAGACATGCAGGAAGCAAAACAAAATGAATGCTCTGACACCCAAAAACAGATAAATTAGAGACTGTGTGTTTATATTTTCTAATTCAGTACCACTTTCATTGTTTTTAATTTTTCACACAGGGAGCGGTACCAGCTGCGTGAGGCTCGAAGAATCAGAGACCTGGACCGGGTCCTGCTGGGCTACCAGACGTACCCTCAGGCTCTGACCCTAGTGTTCGATGACCTGCCGGGCCCAGATTTGCTCTGTCACCTCACCATGGACCACTTTGCTGCAGGAGGGGAAGAAGCCCAGCCCAGAATGGGGGCATCAAACGGGGGCGCGGAGGGCGAGGTCCAGTGGTGCGTCTTTGTACCGGGCGCCGACAGCAGAGAGAGGCTAATTTCACTGCTAGCTCGCCAGTGGGAGGCGCTCTGCAGCCGCGAGCTTCCCGTGGAGCTCACAGGCTGATTGGTGGGTTGGAGGAAGGTGACTGAGATGGAGTCCCTGTGACTGGGAGGGATTCAGTGCTTAATTGGTTTAAAGACTGCAGGATGCTTTGAACATTTGGGACTAGCTGAAGGCTGCTGAAGACCCTGCTGAAGTTGGCGTTTATGGGGATCCATATACGCCAAGTTCAAACGAGAGGGAGAAGCATCGCTTGGAGAATGAAGTAAAAGAGCACCAGAGAGACAGAGGCGTTCAAAGCTCACATACTTACACTCATCTTCACATCTACTCCATCACAGCATCAAATGTGTTTATCTTCTGCTTATTGTTAACTACAGTTAAACGAAGTACTACGTTGCAACCACTGTTCACACACAGGTGTGTGAGCTCTGGTGGACATCAGACAACGCTGTCAATGCAGACGGTACGAGGGACTCGCTCAGAGCCCGAAAAATGGGAGTTCCCACAGAATTATGAAATTAACGACTTAATAAACAAGCAGGCTGTTGTTGCCCAGCAGGGGCGCTGCAGCCAGTCCACGGGAGAGCCACTAGAGTTATTTATGCTTTTCATAAAATAACCGTTAAATCATTTGTTCTGCCTTTCACAAGCCGGATGAGAAAATGGGAAGCGTTTTCTTTGCATTTCTAGTACAGATTTATGGGTGATATGACTGAGCTCAGACTGACGCACGAAGAACTGCGAGCCTCATTCCATCAAAGGGGAAAAAAAATCCATGGAGACAAGTCCAAAGCTGTTTGGTTTACATGCTATTTATATGTAATATTGCTGGTTAAACCAAAAATCACTTTTCTGTAGTTTCATTTTTGCACGTGTTCGATGTGACTCTGGGTGAGGAGACAAGGATTGAACCAAAATGCTGGACTGTGATGCACAAACACACCCAGCTGCTCCGCACAAACTGCTGTCTGAACTTTTTACTCATTGCACACATGAAGCAGTATTACTGGACTGTAAACTGAAGCTTTTTATTAATATTATTATTATAATTGTTATTTGAGACTGAAGGATGTTTTTCGGCCCAATGCTGATTTTTGTACTAATAATGAAAGTTCTAACGAAGCAAGCAATGGAATTTGATATTTAGTATTATTATTATTAAGTATTATTTTTTTTTATATTTTGTGTCCTGATTTTATTGTTATAGTTTTCAATCATAATTTTTGACTAATGGGAAGCACCACAACCCACACAACAGTGTTAAATGTTGTCTTGTTCATGGGAAAACCATTGAATTAAAGTAATAGGAATTCTCCATGTTACAATAACTCCTGTTTGTTTTAGTGTACGTGATTTGGTTCTTTGAAAGTCAGCAGATATTACCACAGTCTGTGCTGCTTCCAGATAAATAAGAAGTGAAAACCAGCCTGGCTGCAAGGGGCGAGTGGGGTCATCATGGAAGCGATGACGGACACAGATGCTGTACAGGTTTATGCTTTATTATTAAGTACATACATAATAATGTCTACATACACACGTCATGTATGCACAGACATGTCTGAAATTAAATTAGAATTAGATTCTAGCAGCTACACAATTTGTCCAACATATTAAATGGTTAATTAGTTATGAACTTAATATTTTCCTTCATATATTTTATTTATTATAACAGTTAGTTTCTACAAATCAAGCATTTCTTGATGGTTTTGACTCTCACCTATCACATGTTTAGAGTTTTACAAAGGACCAAATGGAATCGTCAGCACTCTGTAGTTTTTGTTGTCCATTGAGGTTTTGATGAGTTGCCAGATCAGCAAAACAAAATGTGCCGCCACCTTTCAACTCCTTCAACTTCCTCTATTTCCTGTCTGACCAAGCTGCTTATCATGAATTTCAGTTGAGTTCCTCTTCACAGACGCTTCCACAGGCCGCATGCTGAGTTACTGTACCCAGATGTGTCCAATCAGCAGAACCGTGTCTCTGACCCGGAGCATGTCCTGCTGGGTCATCAGGGCAGTGTGAGCGAACGGACCCCTCGCAGGTCGGAAACACTCATTTCGGTTTCTTTGGTGCTTCTGGCATTGATAGCATCATTTTCCCAAAATGTTCCAAAGCTAATGACCAAGCATTTCAAAGAACAATCAAGCCTTTAGCTGTAAACTGGCTATTCATCATTATGCAAAGAAGACACGACGCTTGGATCAGACGTGCTACGACCGGGTCAGATTTTCAGGTCGTGTTTGGATAAGTTCACTGGTCAGGTTCATTAATATCAACTCTAGTTCTCTGCACAACCGTGTGTTCTCTGCCTTTTGTCAGGAGCGTGTCTGTGTCTGTTTTTTTAGTGCCAGAGATAGCGACAACCTTCACACCGTTTTGATGTGTGTTTGTGTCTTGTGGCTTTAATCAAACTGTGTCAAGGCCACACTGATCTGGGACTACATTCAGAGCATCAGTATCGGCAGCATACTCAGAACCTGCATCGGGTCATTCAGATATGTTTACACGGCCTCGTGTCCCTCTGGAATCCACACTTACCCACTTACTTAACTGTACGTTTTCTCTATGTCATGGATGTAACCTGGAGTTTTATATTATAAGACACAACAAACCAAGTGTTCACAATGTAATATTTATTATTACGAGTCTGCTTTATGCAACGTCGATGCTCAAAATGTGCCGTATAAATAAAGAGTGGTCACAGCAAACAGTGATTGAACAGGTTTCAACGGTTTTGACTTCCATTCTATTGTCAGATATTTGCGGAGGAAGACGGCCACATTTCTAGTCTTCCTTCCAGAATGAGTTTGAGTATGGCAGTAAACGTGTCCAGCGGTTTATCGTTCCTCCGTGTCCGCGTGCTTCCTGCTTTTGTTCTGTCAGCCTACTGCTTGACCCCTGACCTCTTCCATGGCCAGATTAAACATGCTGTTTCATCTGTTCGTCATGTCCAAGCAAAATTAAAACAGGAAAGAAACCCAGCTTTCACATTTGTCCCCTTAGATTCTCAGAAGCAGTTGTGGAGTAACGTCAGCTGACGAGGAAATCCGTTCAGATCACGCTGGACCAATGTGACGGCCAGAAAAGGATGTGCATCGAAAGCTTCCTCCCAGGAAGAGAAGATTTTTCAAATTCCCTCAGTCGAACGTTATAGTTAAAGTTGCAGCCCTGTAGAATTCATCTAGACTAGACCTGGGGTGATGTTGGATGTTCTTCAGGCAGTTGCCATAGTTATAGCAACAGCCTCTTAAAGTGATTCAGGTTTTCACTGGAGTCGAGAGCAGTGAATGTATGTCTTAATACAATAAATGTTATTGTTAGAGTATATTTGTTATTAAAGCCCAAACACTTGTTACTGTGGGGGACGCTCCTGTGGCTGTGTTGTAATTCCTGTGCTGTTGCTGTTAGCGCTTGGGGAGTAGGAGGAGGAGATGACCTCTGCTGGGAGGTTCCAGGAGGTGCCAGTTTCTGTTTTTTTCTCTTTCTCTGTCTAGATTAGAGAGGAGAAAACGTGCTGCCACCAGTCGCTCCAGCTTCTCCGGCTGCTCTGGAGACTCGGCCGAGGCGGCTTCTTACTGGTAATCTGGTGGTTAGTTGACTCATAGAGGCCATTGTTGCTTGGATTCACCCTGCGGTTGATGTTTAGGTTTCTGAGATCGTCCCGTCCCACTGGAGCTGGCTGTCAGTTCCTGTAGACACATTACTGCTGGAATACAACTCCACTGTTCTCTAACAACATTGTTGTTCTGCTCTGAGGATGTTGTGCATGTGTTTTTCCTGTAGATAGCAGAGGGGGTGATTCAGAGCTTAGAAAACCAGCTCCAACTTCCCTGGAGACGTCTGGAATTTTCTCTCTACTGATTTCTTCCTGCTGATACTTGGAGGACACCCGGTTGGTGGATTTATTTTGCCTTTCTGGATATGACACTTTGAGCCATGCTGCTGAAGCTGCTGAAGCTGCTGTCGCTGCTGCTGCTCTGCCAGCAAGTCTCCCCACAAACACAGGTAAAACGCCTGTCCAGACGCTGCACTCGGGCCAGTAACACATCAGGAACACCTTTGCTTGTTAAATCCTAACACCAACGTGAACTAAACAGCTGTGCATAATGTACCAAAGCCAGACAGGAGTCTAAACGTAACGGAACTAACTCGTTTCCTTCCACAAAGTTACAACACTCATGCAAATGTCCATCATCATTAACGCCTCACAGTTTTTCATCTAACGGCTGTAATGTGATACTTCTGATTCTGTGATTGAACAATCTGAACCATCAGAGGCTGCAGGGGCAGGAAGCTGTAGCCTGGTTCATTACACTATAATTAAGCTACAACTGCCTTTGAACACCAGTCCTACAAGTTATCGAGAAATCTAAAGGGCCATCGGTCAAAAATGTTTCAATTCTGCACCTCGGAGTAATTCAAGTATATAATAGGTTTCACCGTACTTTGCTGTATTTTACTGTGTACACATCCAAAAGAATAAAGCAACCGACTAATTCGCTTAATCACTAATTCCTTAACTCTGCAGCCTCGTGTCTGAGGCCGTATCATCATAATGGCCATTGTCCCAGTATGTTAAAGCATAAAACTCTGGGCTTGGGGCAAACGTGTGCTACCAAACTGAGCAGATCCGATCCAGTGGTCCCTGGAAGTGATCAGGAAGAACACACTATGCAAGAACAGGGGCGACTGCTGCCTGTGGCTGCAGGTCAGTCAGGCAGCAGCCTGACACTGTGAGTGCAGTGAATGTGGTTGTCTGGGTGCATTCCTGGGTCGACACAGGATGAAAACTAATCTCACAACTTCCCGGAAACTAAGGTTATGCTTGTACCTGATAACAGAGGACACTTCCAGTGGTTGTTAAGTTTATTAAGGTTGTTTAAAGGACTGGAAGGACTGGATGGTTAATGTTTCTTAGAACTATTCTGCCATTTTATATTGTTATTAAATTCTTGTCTCCAAATGTTGTTGTTCATGGTTATTGGTGTAACTGATCAATATAAGGAGGAATCTCTAGCTCTGCAGTCTCAGTTCTCTTGTGCTCCCTCAGACTTCGCGTCCTGGTCAATGTTCCAGCTATCGGAGGCTGGAGGTGTACAACGACTGCACGTCCTGTGCTTTATTGGCTGCTTCCAACTGCAGACACGGTTTCCGCAACATAGGCAGCTTCAACTGCAGGTCTGTCCCACATCGTACCAGATGTTCTCTAAGCGCATCTCATCAAGCGCGTAGGATGTGAACCAGCTTCTGCGCCTCTTGTTCACTCTGTGCTGCAGTTACGTGGTGAAGATTGGTGGCAGAGATACGAAACTGGAAGGATGTCGGCAAATCTGCATGAAGACCTTTATGCAGCCAAAGTGCTGCCCACAGTTCTGGGGGCCTCTGTGTCTGCGTAAGAGCCACGAAAAACACACACAAAGCTCTCAGAAGACATTCACGCTAAAGGACAGTGTGTAGTGGAACAGCAGCAGGTGTCCATTCAAGCACTGACAAAAAGATAATTCCAGGTCTTGGTGACATTGACCCTCATTGGTTGATTTGTTTTATGCCGTGTTTATGAAACCAGACGGAGCACCTCAAGCACTTCAGTCCAATTCAGGGTCAAGGGTCAAGTTGTAACAGTTTGTAGAGTCGCTGTTGATAATTGAACTGCTCTCTGGCCAGTGCAAATCACATTATTAACTCTAATTCAAGAGCGATGGGGAACGTTTTCAAGCGAACACAGAAGGATCGTGGAGCAGAAACGAGCAGTGCAGCGTTCCTATCTTATCAGATTGTTTGGCAACTTAAATGTACACTCAGAACTATGACTGATCCGGATGCTGAGTCATGGCATCTGGAGCACAAACTTCAGAAACAAGCTCCGATCCCATGATTCAACTTCCAGAGAACCTCACCTAGATGACATTGAAGCTCCTCTAACCTCGTGTCCCTGTTCACCTGTGCACCTGCAGCCTGTCCCAGCTGGTCAGAGAAGACCTGTAACTACCATGGAACCTGCGTAGATGGAGATCTTGGCAATGGGACGTGTGTCTGTGAGGTCAGTGTTCAACACGTCTGCTCATCTTATTAGTGTTAGTTTAGTTTGTATTTCTGGTGAGCAGCGCCCATTACTAAAACGGTTCCTCTCGACACGTGTCACACTCACGTCTGGATCTTTTCCATTATTGGTTTCCTTGCACTGTTTTGTGTTTGAAACCTATTTGGTTACTTCTTAAAGCAAATTGTTGATGTCTTGGCAATGCTGTGAAATATAAATCTCGTGCCTCTTCCTCTTAGGACGGCTTTTCTGGATTTGCCTGTCAGGAGTGCAAGAATCCAAATGCTTTTGGCGAAAAGTGTGATAAAGGTGGAGTCTCTGACTTATAGGAGAGGCAAAATAATAGAAACTGGAAGCTGTTTGGTTGCAGAGCAACATCTGGCCTCACATCTGACACTATGCTCTGTTGTGTCTTTGAGCAGAGTGTGACTGTGAGCATGGCTTGTGTAATAAAGGTCCAGAGGGTGATGGACAGTGTTTTTGTCAACCACCGTACACTGGCAAGCGCTGCGATAAAGGTCAGACCACACGTTGATATTACATTCAATTATATGTAAAGACACTGTGGTACAATGTAAACCTGTGTCCATAGTTGTGGTGTTCAGTAGAGTTTGTGGAACATTTACGTTGTTGCAAATGCTAAAAAGCAAGAAATGACAAATCTGTTAAAACGTTGTTTGGTTATTAATATGCGATGAGATTTTAAATAAAATACCTTAAAATGTCAACATTAGGAAGATTGTTAACATACTAGTTGTTTACTTATTTAGTTTTGTGTTCAGTTTTTTTTAACAACAATTGTTTATTTGATTACACACAAATGTTATTTACTGACTCAGTCTTTTGCGACATGTGGTTAAGATGAAACTATTGAAACTGAAAATATCAGTCTAATGAATTGCACATAATAATCACATTTAGTTTGACTTAATTGTGAAAAAGTAATGTTTGTGTTTTGTCTTCTTTATCTGTTTTGTTACAGCCTTATTTATAATTTTTAGCACAGTGTAGAATAATCATTTTTAGGCCTAATCTAGGAAATGCAGATTTACAAACAACATTTTACAAATGCAGAAAATATTTTACACGTATCCATATTTCAACACGTATGAAGCACTTTAAACAAGCGCTTCTCAAATAACAGCAGTGACAGGTGTCATATTTTACAGTTGATGCTGCAGGAATTGCTTTGTCTTCGCCTGTTCATCTCCAGTGAACTGCTTTTGTTCCTGTGTTATCAGTGAGCAGCCGATGCAGTAACTGCAGCCCGTACTCGTACTGTAAAGGAGAGGGAGACGCTGCGTACTGTGACTGTTTACCTGGACACGCGAAGACGCTGCAGGGAAAATGCGCAAGTAAACGCAGCGTTCGGCATTTAAGTCAGATGTCTGTGTTTTCCTTCTTTCAAGCTGTTGTTAGTTTGGTCCGTCAGCCCACCACAGTCCATGAGTTTCACAGTGATACACACACTTATTTTATGGCAGAGTAAGTATTTGCTTTCATTAGTTGAACCTGGGGAACAAGAAGGTGCTGTTCTGCATCACTCAAACTTGAAAAAGCAAATTATGCGGCTTTGCTGGACTCTTCTAATTTTCAGTTCATTTTCCATTTGTAATACGGTTATTAGAAATCTGGATCTCCTTCAATAGATGCTTGCAATTTTATTCTCGCTAACTCTTCTTATCAGCTACTGCCTGAACAGTCACGTCCATGATTGTCAGCGTGTGGCAAGGACGATGTCTGTTGAAAGACAAATAATAAGTCTCACAAGACTTTATCTTCCTCTTTGTCTCCAGAAATAAATCCATGTGGGAACAAGAAGGGAACAAAGTTGGCTACTCAGTTACTTTTGAACTAGTTGTTCTAAAGTCAAGCACCTTTTTGGCACCTTTTTGTTTAGGTGTTTGCCTAGCGAAGGACTGCGACCCCAATGCCATGTGCTCCATGCAAGGCTCAAAGCCCAGCTGCGCCTGTAAGCCAGACTTCGAGGGTGACGGCAGGATCTGCGTTCCCAAGAACCCCTGCTCTCAGAACAATGGAGGATGTCCCATTAACTCCACTGTCTGTGTGTTTGAAGGGCCAAACAAGGTGAGAACGGCTCAGGAACATTGTTGAGAAATGCCTGGTTATAATCTGAAACCGCACAGTTCATGAAGTAGAAGAGTTGTAAATACCCATAGATCCTGTGCTGGAACCAGAGCTAATTGTTCTGAACCTTTTGTCTCTCTCCCAGTCCAGCTGCAAGTGTATGTACGGCATGTCCCCCATAGGTGGCAACCCTCAGGCTGGTTGTGAGCTGGTATCGGCCTGCGCAGCAGACACGTGTGACCCCACAGCTGCCTGTCACACTGAGTTGGACGGACGCCCCAGGTCCGACACGGAGCCGGGTTTAGAACCGGGCCTCGACGATGGCGCCTACTGTTTCTTTGCATTTAGCTGTGTTGTAGTTTGTGAGTGTGGTGTAACTCCATCCGTCTGTCCGTCACCCCTCTCAGGTGTTTGTGTGAGTCCGATCAGATTGGTGATGGGTGGCGTTGCTATGGTAACCTGATGGCGCGAATTCTAGAGCTGGACAGAAGTGGAAACCTGCGAGAAAATCTGACTGGAGCCGTGTCTCTGTTCGGTGAGAGCAACAAATTAAAAGCCATGAAACCGTAGACTTTACTTTATGTCTGTAGGAAAATGTTCCACTGTAACTTTAATGTCATGAACGAAATTTTACTGTAGGACTCATTCAGTATCGACACATTTAATAAAAGATAGTGAAAGAAACAACGATTTCGGACGTGCTTTACTAAACTGAGTTTATATTGCTCTCGATTCAGCTGCTGTTATTATCCGTGTGTTTGTGTGTGCTTTATTTTCTGTTCTCAGAAAAAGGATGTTCACGGCTGCTGAGCCACAATGGGCCCTTCACTGCTTTCATCCCCTTGTTGAAAACACCTCTGACTGTAGGTCACCTGTGTTTACGTGATTATCCCCTCAGTGCTCACCAGCACAGATTCATAAGAATCTCATTAACTGTAGCCAAGGTCCAGGTTTATGTGAAGCATTTGATTCATGTTTTTAGTGTCGCTGAAACCAAGTGTTTATCCTCAACCAGCCCGGCCTTTGATCTACCGACTCCACTGTTTTTGCAGGGAGTTAATGAGGAAGAAGTGTGTAAAAACCACCTGATCCTGGGTCAGCACCTCTACAAGGATCTGGAGGGTCGAGACTTCACGTTGTACGGAGGAGCCGAGCTCCGAGGCAAACACAACAAGGTAGGAGCTGTGTGGACGGCCAGCGTGCAGCAGTGAGCAGAACCTTTATTTCACAATGAAGGACTGGAGTCACGCATACAAAGACACTGTTCATATTCTGATTGTGTGCCACTGTTTATTCACGTATAATCTCTGACACACTCACACTGACAAAAAGACATAATGTGAATGCTCAGCACAGAAGGAGCAAAGCGTTCATTAGTTCCATGGATTAAAGGTCACATTACTGTAAATGCCATTAAAGTAAAACACTATGTAAAACAGGAATTAAAAAAACTACAGGCTCATGTGTTTGATACAGTTTATACATTAATCATCCTTGAATCATGAATCAAGATTTGAAGTCCTGTGATGATTTAAAATCAAGTACTTGAACTGACTTATTTATTAACTTTACAGTTATTAGTTGCTTGAGCAGAGCAGAGATGTTGATGAAGAGATATACATTTCTATTTTCCTATTTTAGAAGATTGTTCCAGTCACAAAGCTGAGGTCATAAATAAACACTGTGTACTGATTACAGTTGACCCCTTGGTTTGTAGAAACAACAATTTCACCTCATTCGGTAAAATCTGATTTTGTAAACTGTCCGTGACAGTTGACAATCGTTTGGCCCAATTATAATAATGCCTTAACTTACACTTACACACCAACATAACTTTGCTTTTCCATTCTTACAGAAAACTTCTCTGGTAAAATGTTAATTGGTAAATGGTTCTCTGTGTAAATGTATGGAAACAGGGTGTCAGTGAAAGTGTCCTTGAATGTGTAAATGTGTGTGTTTTTATCCAGATCGTAGAATGAAAGGTCTCCTTCCTCTAAATTCAGATTAACTCTGATCTTCCGGAGCCTTTTCTTCAGCGGTAGAACTCTCTCTGGATCCGACGTAGAGAACACTAATAACTTACTGTTAGAGAACATGATTCTCCACAGTCTGGACTCGGAGCTGGATCTGTTCCTGGTTACATCTCCCAACACACCCAGTTCCCAGTCCTTGTTCTCCCCGACCTCAATGTCCCAAGTGTGGTTTCCTGAGGTGAAACCTTCGGAGCCCAGAACGGAGCAGAGGAATCGGCTTCTCTCTGGGTTGTTTGGACGGTTTTGTTTGGCTCCAAACCTCACGCTCGTCAGTTCTTTGCACAGAACAAGTTCAGCGTCGGCGGTGTTCGGATCCAGAACGACAGGTGTGTAAGACACCATGGCCTTCATCTTGTTCCAGATGTGGAAGCTCAGGTTACCCAGATGTTTGGCCGCGTCTATCAGCGCCCCTGAGCTCAGCGGGGGGGCGTCCAGCAGGGAGCGCTGCTCCGCTCTTTTCAGCACATTCTTGTAATTCTTCAGGAATGAGGCGTCGTCGGCTCTCAGCTCCCCCTCAGTGGCTCTGACTGTGTTCGATAGAGCTGACATGTCTCTGCTCAGGGCCTCCAGCTTCTCGCCCATCAGTGCACTCTTCCGCCTCTCTTCCTCTCTCAGGGCAGACACCCTGGCCTCCTCTTCCTCCTCAAGGAACTGGTGAAACTTTTGAAACTGCTCTCGAATCAGCGTCTCCGTGCGCTTGGCCTGGACCTTTATGTGTTGAGCTGTTTGGTCACAGGTTTCTTTCATTTGTTCAAAGGCTTTTAGCTTCTCTTGTAGAGGCTTCAGGCATTTCTGAAGCTTCTCTCTATGATCACATGCCGCTTCGTTGACAGGTAAAAAGGTGTGGTTTGCATGTGCTCTTGAATCTCTGCAGACCAGACAAATCGGCTGCTGATGGTCCAAACAGAAGAGTTTAAGCTTTTCGCCGTGTTCACTGCACAGAGTGTCTGATCCTGCACAACCGCTCCGATTTCTCTCTAATAAAAAGGCCTCGGAAAGGTTCTTTAAGGCCAAGTTACACGGTGGATTGTTAGTTTTAGACTCAACCTTACAACACGGACACTCACGTGATGTCTTCTGGTTCCACCATCTCTGCAGACAGTCCTTACAGAAGCTGTGGCTGCAGTCCAGGACAACGGGATCGCTGAAGAGGTCCTGGCAAACAGGACAAGTGAGGTCCTCGTCTGACCTGATTGACATTGTGTCTCTGAGTAGAGCTGAAGACACAGCAGGAAGTAGGCCAGTCCAGGAGCTTGCTTTCACTTTGAGCTGAGACTCCTCCGGGTAGTTATGTGCAGCCTGCAGAAGGTTGAAGTGTCCAGTAACACCAGCGTCACCTCTGGAGTTGGTCCCTTTTTCACTGGCCGTCAGGTTTTTGCTGTGAACCTCTGCGTGCGTCTTCTCTCAGTGACACGGAGCGGGAATCCGTAGTTTCCTGTTTAGCTGCTGAGTCAGTGGGTGGAGCTCATTGCTGCACTCTGCCCCTGTGTCAGCCTGCAAACTGCCTTTTATAGGAAGTTACTGCGTGTTACAAAATAAACCTGTCTCCACCATACTGGACAAAAACTACAGAGGATTTAGACTCCTATGAACCTTTAATTCACTTTATGACTGAACAAAGTTGATGTTGAAATGGATTTGAGCAGATAAACTTGCAGAATGTGGTTGCTCTTTGTTTTAACTACCATTTAGTCAGTTGAACCACTTAAACCTTTAATCGCTGCTTTAAATAGTAGCTCTGGTTGAGTAAGTTGGGGTTTTTAACATTGTTTTTATTCTAATCACCTCATTGCATGACCACTTATCAATATGTTGGCATGCACTCTGTTTATCATAGAGATTCATCCTGATGGACGACCCCAGCAAACTGTACAGCATCCTGGAGGAAAACCTGCCTGCAGCCAACGGCATCATTCACATCATTGATCAGCCGATTGCAGCAACACTTTCTAAAAAGGCTCCTCGGGATGAAAAGGTGAACAGAAGATGAAAGAGTCAAAAATAGAGCCGGAATGATTCCATAGGAACTAGACTTGTTAATTTGACCTTTATAAATAGTATAGTCTAAGATCCTGCATTTATTATAGCTGCAGCTGAATGTTTCTTTCCTTCTCCTCTAGTTCGCTAATTTGACAATTAAAGAGATTTTGACCAAGGACCCCAAGTACAATCGCTTCTTGTCTCTGGTTGATGTGAGTTATTATCGTTTTGCATATATGTAGGGATGAGTCGTTCTAAATGGTAAGCAGTAAATGTATGCTGCTGATGAGGCTTAATGTTTTGTAGAACTGCCAGTCGCCCCCTCCTCTCGGGGGCCCAGGACCTCTGACCATGTTCGTCCCCAGCAACGAGGCCGTGGACAGATCCAGGGACGGCAGCATCCTGTACATGCTGAAAGAAGTAAGGATGCTGGAGGGCAGCTGGCTCGAATTCTGATCAAATATCATTTTAAATATGTGCAAAAAAGTTATTCTAATATTTCATGCTCTCCTTCGAGGCCCAACATAAGCTCCAGGAACTCCTCAAGCACCATGTGTTCTCCCAGGCTGTGGTAAGAAACCTCCACACCACACGTTTCTCTCTGTGTGCTTCCTTTTAGTTTACGCTGCCAGTCTGTATTAACTTAACAGACATGAGGTGGTGAACAATATCAAAGTCATTAGGATGTTTGTTCTTTCTGCAGCTGACAGTTGACGAGTTGGTTGGTCTCCCTCAAATCCAGACAACGGCCAATCAGATCATCACCATCACGGCATCGGACGACGTAGGCGTTTTAACCTGACTGCACAGCATTTCAGTGATTCACAGCAGCTTCTACTCAAACAGTTTTCTGTGTCTTTCAACCCCAGGGTCAGATCCTACTGGGGGAGAAGAGAGTCCGTCTATTGAGCACTAACATCATGGCGTCTAATGGAGTCATACACGTGATTGATGGGCTGCTGTATCCACCGTCCATCCTCCCAATCCTCCCTCATCGCTGTGACGTTATCGAGAGCAAGATCACCCAGGTGAGGAGAGGAGTGACATCACATGACATCACAGATGAATACCGGACAGAAAAGTCATGGACACTCACTGAAAGCTTTTTTTGTAATTTATTTGTTTTTGTGTGAAATATGTGAAAATGTTTAAACAGTGTACAGAAGCTAAAAACCAGCAGTGTAGAAGATTTGTTGTGATTCTGTGATTGTGTTTTTAGGGTCCGTGTGTTCACTGCAGTTACCTTTCTAGCACAAACTGTCCAGAAGGCAGCACTGACCTGGTAAAATCCATCTTTATTACTGGAACAATTCTATCACGTCTCCTTCACATATCAGCCATGACAAAAGCGTTCAACGTGCTTTTATTGGGGTAATTTAAAACGTATCCATGTTTGAGGTATTGTTTCTTTTGTTTCTGCAGACCCTTCATCAGATTGGCTGTGAATACACAATATCGCCCCTGACTTCAACACTTGGTAAAGGATGTGCAAAATTCTGCAACTCCACCAAACAGGTTAGGACTGAAAACTCTAAAAACTGCCTCAGGAGCTGCATTTTTACATCTATTCTACCTTTAATGGTGTCTTCAGATGAGAAGCCGTTCACTGCTTTGACTGAGAAAGAAATGCGACTCAAGTTCATCATCATCATTCTCCTCCTAAATCGAAGAGGGGGAGCATAATATGACCACAGCCATCTTTATGTGTTCAAAGTTGTGCCCTTCTCGGTTTGTCTTGACAGACAGCAGAGTGTTGTAAAGGTTTCTATGGCCCCGACTGTAAACCCTGTATTGGAGGATTTCAGAATCCGTGCTACAACAAAGGATCAGTGAGTGGCGTGAAATCCGTTTCAAACTCGCGTCCTTCCTGATGTTCCGGTGACGTGTTTTGCTCTCCATGCAGTGCTTCGATGGCATTCGTGGCAATGGCTCATGCAGCTGTCAGTCAGGCTTCAAGGGCGTCGCCTGCCACATCTGCTCAGATCCAAAGAAGCATGGAGACAACTGTGATGAAGGTAGCGGCGTTTCCTCTGTTTGAACTAACGATGAGAAGAAAACGCAGCAGACGCCAAGACAAAACGCACCTCACGCACGTTTAATGAGCGAAACAATGAAAGCACTGAGTGGTTGATCTTCCAGTCCATTTGCAGCCTGTGCATTAGGGATGTGGACAATCTGTGCACATACTTGGCTCCACATGCATGTTTCTACTAGAGCGACTCCACATGCAGATGGGATTGTAATATTAAGACGTTTGACCTGTTTTGCACAGGCAGCTGTGTTATAATGCTTTGCCCAGTGGGACTGAGCAACCTGAGGCTGTCGTATGATCTGTGTGTCTTCAGACTGTCGCTGCGTCTACGGAGTGTGTGATAACCGACCCGGGAGCGGAGGTGTGTGTCGGAAAGGATCGTGTCTGGAAGGATACTCTGGAAAATACTGTGACAAGATGGCCATGCCCTGCCAGTCTGATGCCATACAGGAGCACTGCCACATCCATGCGTACTGCGCATATCAGGACCAGTATGTTATGTAAGATATTAGTTTATTACCATTTATTTTTTGAAACCTTTTAATGAGAGTGTGTATTGGGTTGAGCCAAATCTCTGTTTGTTCAGTCAATTTGTCTATGGCCACATACCTGACTGCACACCACAGCTGTGCTGACAGCTGGAGACTCTGGATGATGAACTGTCCTTCACACCACCTGTGGCAGCAGTAGCTCGTCCTACATTATTAGAACAGCATGTTTGTAAGTCACGGTGAAGCCATGTGTGGGCACACGGCTGCTGAAGCTCCCTCCTCTTGTTTCTATATTTGTCAGGTGATAAGCAACACAACTTCCTGAACATGTAAACACTACACTAAATACACAACTGTTCCCTTTATACTATACATTCACTGTGTCTGTACACGAGAGTTACTGGTTGCTGTCCACTGGTTAGGAATTATCACAGTATTGTTGTTGTTGGGAGGAACGGCCTCCCTGATCTGAACCCGAGCGGTGTTATGTTATTAGACTTCTTTTCTAGGCACAGTTTGGCCATAACAAACACCCTGTTTGAACATAAGGCTGTCCATCGGTGCACATGGCACCAGGACACCCTAGGCCTTCGTCACCTGACCTTCGGCCATATGTTTTGGACACTCAAGTAAAGAGAGGGGCCGAGCTGTCAACTGATCACCACCTGGTGACCATTGAAAATAGATGGATGGATGTTGTTCTATAATATATAATCTCTGGTTGAGTTTGTCTAACATTAGGGTCTTTGTGTGTTCCCAGGTGTGCGTGTAGAGATGGGTATGAGGGCGACGGCCACTCCTGCTCTCCCATAAACCCCTGCCTGAAGAGCAACCGAGGAGGCTGTGACGCCAACGTAAGTGTGACTGAAAAATAAACACAGTGGTTTTAACGTGTGTGTGTGTGTGTGTGTGTTTGTGTTTTGTGCGCGTTCATTCACTCTGTGAAGCAGATTTTCTGCTTTTTTTTTTTTTTTCTTTTCTTTTTTTTGATTTTCTTTATTTATTGTTAATAACAGCTTTAATATGTTTTTGCATTTCCATCTGTTTTCTTCCTTTAATTTAGAGTTTTTTTATTAAACATCTGTTCCAAACATAAACACACATGTTGTAAATTATCTGTGTTTTACATCATCAGTCACAATATGGATAAACTGTTGATTCATTTTCACATTCACTTTTTACTATGTACTGATGAATTTTTAATCTACTCTGTTCTGATTATATTTGAATTGTCTTGTCTTGAATGTCTTTATTTAGAACATTCAAGTTGCATAAAGCTGAACTGAGTCTGGCTCGTTGTCTTTTTTTGTAGGCAAACTGTGTCTATGTGGGTCCAGGAAACGTGTCTTGCGAGTGTATTGAGGGTTGGACAGGTGATGGCAAAGTGTGTGTGGAGATCAACAACTGTCAGCTGGAGAGTCGAGGAGGCTGCAGCCCCAAAGCCCACTGTAACCACATCGGACCGGGTCAGGTGTGTGTAATCTGCTCGGGGTAGGGTACTGGTCGGCCACGTTTCCAGCCTATTGTAGTCGCTGGAAGGCAGTCATTGAGACACGGGTTCATCAACGTCTGATTTCAATGAATGTTAAAATACTTTGTTAATATGCTACTTGACTGTACAGATTTTTGTCATCTCTTCGTCTGTCTGCAGAGTGAGTGTGAATGTCAGCAAGGTTATATGGGAAACGGGATTGTGTGTGACCTCATCAACCCCTGCCTTAAAAAGAACGGTGGCTGCCATGCACTGGTACACAAATACACACAGTCACTGCTGATCTTTGATGATCCTCTGAACATTACTTGTATGCACTTAAATGTTTCATGAATAGCTTCAGATGCGTTTGTTGAAATCAAAATTAAATTAAAAACAAAAGCATTTTTCTGGAGAAACCTTCTCTGTTTCCATAGAAACCTGGTTATAAGTTCTGTTTAATGTTCTTATAATCTGTAGTGTAATGGGCAATATCTACATTTGTGTGAGTTTAATAATAATGACTGTATTTTAAACTGTAAATGTGGTCTGTATCACAGTTCATTTTCAATGACTCCTTTATGTTCTCACACCATCAGGCAAAGTGTAAATCAACGGATGATGGCAATCACACCTGCACCTGTTTAGATGGCTACACTGGAGACGGATTCCTCTGCTATGGATCAATAATGGATGTAAATATTTAAACTTGTATAATGTCACATCATCTTCTGTTAAAGAGGCTCTGTTTTTTTTACCTTCCTCTTTTCTTTGCACACCTCGTTTGTCCTAAACTGTTTCATTTAAATGTGTGTTTCTAGGAGCTGAACATGATTGATGACTTGTTTGTTTTCTACAGACTGATCCGGGTGCGTAAGAAAAATCAGTGCTTTGCACATTTTCCTATTTTAAATAATCTAAATTGTGTAGTAAATCTTCTTACGTCTTATTTCATAGTGTATGTAGCTGCTGCTGTGTTCAAACTAAGCTGTTTTAAATGGATTTGGATGTATGTGTGTTGTTAGATGAGCAATCTATACGAAGACCTGAGCGGCAACATCACAGTATTAATTCCACGAGAAGCTTTGTCCAACATGAGTTTTGCTCAGAGCTCATTCTGGTTCAGCCGACACCTCCTGCCTCACTTCCTGCGGTCAGCTAATGTCTTCTCACCTGCATAATGAACATATAAGCACATTAATATAAACCTTTAATCCTTATGTTGGCGTTAGTCTCTGCATCAGGTTTGGTCACCTCAGACTTACATCAGGACTCTCTGCAGATGTAGAGCTAATCTAGAGGCAGATCTAGAGGCTCATTTAAGCCTCGGTTCTCGGTGGACTGCTCTGTACAAGTCCTTGCCTTAAAACAGGAAGTCTGCTTTGAGAACGTGTTTGTAAGTGAGGGTAAAACTGAGTGAGAGGTTAACAGGCTAATTGGCAGCGTTTTATAATAATGCAGATGTTGTATCAAGACCTCTGTGGTAAAGAGGGAGCTGGTGTTCGAGCTATCGAACGCCAACTGTGAAGACGTCCCCCTGTGATAATGTCCAATTTTCTTTTTACAAAATGCTACAGTGTTCAAACACGGACAAGGTATACAGTGTTGTTGAACCATTTTTTCTTTAGAACACAATTGTTAAAGAACTATATATTGTATGAAAAAAACACACTACTGAATGACATTTTGATTCACAATGTGGTGATTTGTGTTTTTTCACATAATCTCACTTTATTTAAACATATCCTCCAAATTATTGTGACATATTTCCCATGACCAGATTCTAAATAATACAGTAGCCCTCTGACAATAGGTCATATCATATAAATCATTAGACCGTGACGTGCATAAGCAGCATGCTGTGAATCTGTGCATCATGAAATCACTTATTAGTGTTGCTCTATCTTCTTGCAGAGCCCACCTCCTGCAGGGAATCTACTTAGTGGAAGATTTTGACAAACTGGTTGGGAGCAGACTTCCTACTCTGAATCCCCTCACATCCTGGGAGATCAGCAACAATAGTGGGGTAAAAAAGTTTCAATAACCCAGTGGATTTAATAACAGTTAAATTTAGCCGGCCTCAGACGATCAGGTCAGACTCTGTGTAATGTGTTAATGAGGTCCTGATTTCTCTGAAGCCTTTTTCATATATGCACATCTGACCCGTCTCTTTCAATCAATTAGATTCCAGCATGTCTGCATTATTGGCAAAAAGTATATTATATAAATAAAAGTAATATAAATCTTTGTATTCCCACTTTTTTATATAAACATCATCAACTCAACCACTTAATCGCTGTGGAGAATTGAATTAAAATCAATCAGCTCAACATAAAATACACCTTTGTTTGAAATACCAACTTCCTGTTTTGCTTATAGGATTAAATAAAAGAAGTAAAAAAGGTTCAATGTGCTCCGCCTGTTCAAGGCAGGAGCTAATTATAGTATCTGGTGAAAGCTATCACACTTGGAATGTCTCGTGGTTCTCAGACACGTGCACTCAGATAAGTGTTGTTCCAGGTGATTCAGATTGGAAATGCCTCCATCCTCAAACCTAACTTGCCTGCAACCAATGGCTACTTGCATATCATAGACAAGGTGAGAATCAACCAAACAAGATCAGGTTCATGTTACCTAATACTGATTCTGTTGGGACTCCTGCAAATGCTTCTTAAATTGAACCTTGTGTGTTAGATTCTGTACCCAGCCCTTGAAGACCTTCCTCCTAAGCCCCCCAGCCTGATGGCCTTCCTCAACTCTTCCTCCAACTTCACTCTTTTCCGACAGTATGCTTTGGTAAGACGCTTGTTTATGTGTCATGTTCTGGGGTTTGTTCATTGTCGACGCATGATGATGATGATGAACTGTGTCTTTTTAATAGATGTACAACCTGTCGACTCTGAATGACAAATACACCCTCCTGCTGCCAACAGATGAGGCAATAAGGCAGCACCTGGACAGGACTAACTCCTCCATCTTGGTAGGTTTAGATTCAGATCCCAACATGCTGTATAGTCTCTAATTTTTTTATTTATTCAGCAAACAAAACAACCAGACTAAGCTTTAAAGAAGGGACAACTGTGTGTGTGTGTGTGTCTTCTAGGACGCTGACTTGGTGATGTACCACATAATTGAGAATGAGCTTCTCTATCCTGACCACTTGACTGATGGCATGTTGAAAGGCACTCGGTTGGGTAAAGACTACCAGGTCCAGTTCCACCTAAAAGCCAACAACCAGGTAAGAAAAGCTGCATCGATGGAAGCATCACAGACCTTCCATTTATTGGTATGAGGTGCAGCCAGCGAGAGTGAGAGGGAACCGTTCCTCATCAATTCCTTTTCACTTCCGTCCTTTTCACTTCCATCAGAATTCATGTGATTTCTGTTCCTTGATATTCTAGACATATGTCAACGAAGTTCCTCTTGATGGCCGTTTTACTGAAACACAGTATGGAGTGGTCATGGTCCTCCCACAGATCCTTAAGGTTCATCGTAACAGATGCAGCAAACCGATCATCGTGCAAGCAGATGTAAGCGTTTGAGAGACAGCAGCAGTTTCTTTGCAACACACAAGATGGGTCCATAAGAAAATATTACCTGGTAACAAGGAAACCACCAAACAACAGTGACCTCACCACATCATCAAATCAAATGTAGACATGATCACTCATTGACATGATTCTGTGCTCATGAACAGAACAGGCTCCAGTAACAGTAGCTTGGTTTTACTGTAATTAGAAACTGGTGTAAATATAGATGTTAGATCAAAAACCGGTGGGTGTTTGTCCAACTTATTCTTATTTCTCTATCATTTACTCTCCAAATCTTCAGGGAAGGTGTACAGACTGTGATGGGCCACCTCGATGTCTCTTCTTCTACAAACCAGTAAGACACTGTAGCTGTTCGTCTGCTGGGTGCAGAGACAAAGTCCCCTGAGACGCGTGTGCAGCAGAATTAAAACTGTTCTCCTTCATCCTGAGTTTCTACTGTGTTTTAATGTAGATCAGAAGTCAGTTTCCAGCCAAAATGAGACCCAACTGTCACTACACGAAGCGGGTTGGATACAGGAGAAAGTCTGTGCCCGGCTGTTCCATCAAGTGTTTTCTGACCACCACGGTTTGCTAACACCTTTTAAAGTTTTTTTATTGACTGCTACTACTGTTGCCTGCGACAAGGCTGAGGTCAAATCTTTTATATCTAAGACATGTGCGAGTCTAAGTCTGTCATGCAGCCAGTAATAGCAGAAAACAGTATGAAGGTCAATAAGGCATCCGTTCAGCAGAGACCGCATTAACAGGTTAACAGAACAGCGTCACATTGGTCTGTCTGTCTGGCAGGATGACTCCTGTTGCCCTGGTTACTACGGCCATGAGTGCTTTAAGTGCCCTGGAGATGTTGGGAACTGGTGCTCCAATCATGGAAAGTGTGAGGACGGTAACCACGGCAATGGGGAGTGCCGTTGCTACGAGGGTTTCCATGGCACTGCATGTGAGGACTGTGAGCCAGGTCGATATGGAGTCAACTGCTCATCCAGTAAGCAAGCGTATTTACTATCTAGTGCTTTATTAAGTACATCATTTTGGCATTCGTCATGGCAGAGTAAACAGTAAAAATGAGTGTGTTTTGCAGAGTGTGGCTTCTGTGGCCACGGAAAGTGTGAGGAGGGTCTGAGAGGAAGTGGCAAGTGTTTGTGTTACAAAGGTTGGAAAGGAGCGTCCTGTTCTCTAGGTAAGATACAAAGAAGAAATTCAAGTGGTAGCAGGTCAGAGAAAATACATACTGAGTGTGCAAATAACTTTTCAGAGATAAAGGACGATGCGTGTGGAGGTGTGTGTGACGACAACGCCAAGTAAGTCCTTCTGTTTAAATGTGTGGCTACAACTTCACTGTTGGAGACGATAGAGGCTGTAATTACCCTGCAAAACTAATGCATGGGGATAATTGGAAGTTGTTTTTCATTTTCAGTTCATAAACAATATCTGAATGCACTAGTAATTCATAACAAGATGTGCATTGTTTGTCCTGTGCTGCAGCTGTATCACAGGGCCACAAGGATCATCTGCTGCCTGTGTGTGTGCAGCAGGATATGAAGGCAACGGCACCTACTGCAAAGGTGTGCACACACACACACACACACACACACCGTCTCACAGCCTAATAGCAAGTGTGATTGCTCTTTCTTTGAATTTTAGAGCTGGACTTGTGCAGCAGATTTAACGGTGGATGTTCGGAGTTTGCAGCCTGTGCTAAGGTTTCAGCAGGAGAGAGGACGTGCACATGTAGAGAGGGCTACACTGGAGACGGGGTCGTGTGCCTAGGTTTGTAGTCATGCCCTTCGACCTTTGCACTACACAGCTAACCTGAGCCTTCTTATATCTGAACAATGAATAAAATAGTTTATATGAAATGCTGCCAGTTATGTTACAGTATGTAGGTCAGAGTTGGACGAGGACACACAGACACAAGTTTATTTTCATCTGTTTTTATTTGATGGAGAGGTTTGATTGAAAGCATCCAGTGGGTCGGCTAACCTTGTTCACAATAATAGTGTTCCTTTAACAACTCTCTAAGTAATGTGATTTACATTCTGTATATGTCATTTTGTCTTATTTCCTACTTGATGTGTCTTTTCAGAGATTGATGGGTGTCTGATAAACAATGGAGGCTGCCACAAGTGGGCAGACTGCATCAGGACAGGCCCCAACACCGTAAGGCAACGGAGCAGCCGTAGAGTAGAATAGACGCGCTGATGATGAATACGTGCACTCTGTGACTGTAAAGTGGCCTTTTCTGTGATTTCATTCCAAAAGAATGAAAAACAAAGCACCACCGATTTAATTACGCTGTCAGAGGTGTTTTATTACAGCAGTGCAGCTGCTTGCAAGTGATTGGTGGATAGCATGAGGCGTTTATGGTCCTGTAATTTAACCACCAAGATAAAAAGGCACCTAATGAATCTGTTTGCGTTGGTTACCGTTTGGTCAACCAGGTAGGAGTCAGTGTGGCGTTTGCATGTTCTCCACCCGTCAGCCTGCTCCTAGGCTGGTGTGAATATGTCCTGACTCCTTACCTGCTGCAGGCAGTGATGAGCAGTTTGTTCTTTATAAACAGCCACAATAGATGAATATGTTAGTGCGAATGCTTTTGTTTTTGAATTGATTATTCTGTGTTATGTTTATTTATATTATTATATTGAGGGTTTTATGGTTTCAAACCCACTGCATGTTGGTGAGATCTAGGACTTAAAACATTTAAAAAAGTATTGTATGTAAATATGTATAAAAACGTATTTTAATTATTTTCCCCAGATACATAATATAATGTTTGCAGCTTAAAATATTGATAAGTGCAAACTGACCAAAAACAGCAGTGACACGATTGATTATTTGCTGCTATTTGGGCTGGGCAGAGGGCACGGTGGGAGGAAAGCGACTGGAGAAGTGATTGAATGAGCACTTTCTTTGTCTGCTGTCATCTCCAGACTGCCTGCGATTGTAAGGTGGGCTTCGAAGGATCAGGGAGGTACTGTTACCATGTGAACCCCTGCAGATACGTACGTCTGTCCTGCTGCTACTTCTCTGTTTCAACACACTAACATAGAAACTAAGGTGTAGGAGCATTATTTTGATCTCTTTGTTACTTCAGAATGCGTTGTTAAAAACCGAAGGCAGGAATGCAACCATATTAAATAAAATGAATACTACCTGCATTAGTATTTAGTGAGTATTTAGTTAGAAAACCCTGTTGTAACTAGTTTGTGAGATTCCAGAAGAAGTTGAGGGCACGTAGTTTGTCTAGTTTTGGCTACTGTTCACAGATTTTCAATGAGTAATCACTCTACAAAAAATGATCATTTTATTAATTGGTCATTATTTAGTCATCATTTAAATTACTAACCGATAACAAAAGCAGATGATGAGTAAGTTCCCAAAAGGTTACATTTACGGCCCGTCGCGTACGGTGACGTGCTGCTTTGTGTGCAGAGAAATGGGGGCTGCGCTCGGGGAGCTCGATGCGAGTACATGGGCGACGGCCACAGGAACTGCTCCTGCTACAGGGGCTACATCGGCGACGGCTTCGAATGCAGAGGAAGCGTCCAAAATGTGAGCCCTGCCACTCCTGACCTCCACTTTCCTCTGACCAGACACTAGTGATTCACCTGCGCCACATGATGTGCTGTCTGTTTCACAGGAGTTGGAACAGAGAGAGGAGAATGGCTTTTATCGACGTATGCAATCCGTGAGTTTCCGTCAGTCACGGGTCAAGGAGCAAAACTCATTATTCAGATAAGGGTGGAAGAACTTGGCCTCAAATGTCTGTTAAGGGATTCAAACTCATGAAACAAACAATGTTAAAAGGAAAAACTATTTAGTCAGCTTTTTAGTTCCGGCTACAAGTGAACCTCTTGTTTTGTTTCCTGTTTGTGTCAGCTTTCTGACATTCATCTTTATAGGGAGGGAAACTATACTGTCTTTGTCCCAGTAATGGAAACCAACACAGTGCCTTCTGTAAGTTCACCACCTATTTCACTAAATATATTCAGAGTTGTACATCCTAGAAGTGTGCCATTGTTCACAATCCATGTCAAAACCCTTGTATTATTATTATTAAGTGTCTAATGTAAATCACTGGCTTGTGTCTGTAGTACATAGAATGGAGGAGAGCGGGTCGTCTCAGTGATGTGGTACGTTATCACGCTGTTGCCTGTGAGACTTTGACCTTAAGTGACCTCAAAACCACAGAGCGCGCGGTCTCCATCTCAGGACACACCCTGCACTTCAGCCTGCAGCAGGTAACGCCAGCGGCCTGTGGAGTTTTGATTTACTGATTCTGTGCTGTTTCCCAGTAATGGACAAATTTGTAAAGATGAACCCTCTACAGGTGTGAGTTAGAGGTTGTGCTCCTGTTAATCCGCATCGCTCCCTCAATGACTCTTCTCCACATGTCTGATGTTTCCAGGGTTCAGTCTGGATCAACAACAGGTCGAGGATTGTGAAGAGCGATTACACCACAACGAACGGAGTCATTCACCACATCGACACCATGCTGACGCCCTATGAGCTACACAGCAAGCCCAGTCTGCAGGCCGACAGGGTATGAGTTTGACTGACATGAATAATTGACTGCTCATCAATTTGACTTGACGGTGGGACTTCTCTTTGTGTTTAGATGAACTTCAGCTCAGCGGCTGTCTTTTATGGCTACAGTCGCTTTTACAATCTGATCAAGGTAAACGCAAGACATGTCCTTTTCTAAAATGCCGTTTAACCCCTTGTCACCTTCTGTTATAGTAGGACAGTTGTTTTTGTTGTTGGGTTTCTTAGCATTAGGTCCATACAAATATAAGTAATCTGAAGGCGTGTGATTGGGGGAGAAGACAAATGCTAATACTACAATTGCAGTAGTTAGAGGCTAGAACGAGGACGAGGATGTAACGCTTCTGTCCACGCTTTGTGAAGGATGCAGGGCTACTTCCTACGCTCCAGATGCAAATCAACCAGCCCTTCACTGTGTTCTTGCCGACCGACCAAGCCATCAACTCCCTGCCAGTTGAAAGACAGCGCTTGCTCTCCAGCCCCGACCAACAAGACAAACTGGCTGCTACATTGAAAGCTCACATCATACGCAGCATGAGTGTAAGTGACACAGAACACTTCAATAATCAGGGGGAAGCAATGAATCAATTTATTATTAAGCTAATCTGGTCAAAAATCAACATCATCTTTAAAGCAGTAATAGCGCTGACTTGACCTAAACATATACTAACAGCAGCAACTGCAGCGTAAAACATGAGTGAATAATAATAATAATAATAAACATTCAGGCTACAAGCGAATCACCTTTTAAACTGACTAATTATTACGATTTCCATTAATCGGGTTTCTTAAGTGCATGAACAGTTCTATGAGAGGCGCAGAGATTGTGTAGCTATCGATTATGAATTATGCAACAAATTTATTTGGGTGTTTAACTATGATGCCTGAGCGGACTATAGCAAACCTGTGTATTTGTATGCGTACAGATGATAGACATCAGTCAGCTGGACAAATCCTCCAAGTCCCGCAGCATGCACGGCTCTACCATCACCTTCAGCTGTGACAAGAACCTGCCGGTGAGCGAACGCACATCACATCAAACATCTCGCCAGGACTTCTCCTGCACCCGGCAGCTGGCTGTTGCTATAGTAACTTGTGTTGTTCCACATTACCATGGTAACATTGGAAGAAAACTGTTCCCTCCTTGATCCCAACACTGGAAGCCGGTTGAGCCATTGTTGTAGTTTAAGTTTTGATTGGTCCGTTCCATCCATTCTCATCGAGGTGGTTGCCGGATTTAATTTCCAATCAAGTAAAACGCTAAAAAATGCTGCGCTTGGGCGGTTTCACTTTACATTTCACATCAATCGTGCATAAATAACGGCCCCTTTGCATTGTTCAGTTCAGCTGTGATTTCCTGTGTGCGCAGGGAGCCATAGTGATCAATGATAACGCAGCCATGATCGTGGAGCGCGGCCTTCGATTCAGGGAGGGCGTGGCTCATGGCATCAACCACTTACTGGAGCCTCCTGGACTGGGAGCACACTGCGACAGCATGGAGAACCAACCCGCCTCCGTTAGTAGCGCTACTGACTTTACTATCGTTAGTTACAGCACAATGTAAGAGTGAAGACTAAACTCAAATCTCTTTACTTGATGAAACTTAATCACAATGATGATCTGTGTCTGTCGTCAGTGCACCTGCTGCTGGAGCTATTAAATCTTAGCTCAGCTTTTGTTCTTGTGTTGAAATCTGGACTGAGATTTTCTGTCTTAAAATGCCCCAGAGCCCGTGTGGAGGATGCCTGCACCCCCCGTCCTGTTTCTTTGGCCATTTGGATACGGTACGATAAGCATCCAATGACAGGAGAACGCAGAACATTATTAGCCCACATGATGTAGAGTAAATGTTACTGTTTTCTTGTAGGGAAAAACAAAGCCTTGTATTAAAGACAGCTACTCAGTGCGCCACCATTATCCTAGGTGGTATTCCACGATCGATGATCGTTTCAGCAGGACGGGCTGTCAAAGAGTGTGTCAGACTCACTCATGGGTCCAGAAATGCTGCAAAAACCACTACGGCAGAGACTGCAAAGGTGAGAGCGGACTTTGGACGTTTTGTTATTGCTCTTTTCTATCTGGAAGTTCAACTGGAAGTCTGTTCCTCTGTTCCATTTACTACAAACCTGACTGTTCCCGATCAGAGTGACAGACTAGTTTGTTTTGACCTTCCTGGTTCCTGTGTTCCAGTTTGTCCCGGAGGCGTGGAGGCCCCCTGTGGAAACCATGGATCCTGCATGGACGGGCTGCAAGGCTCAGGAAACTGTATCTGCAGGAAAGGTTTTGGAGGAAAAGCCTGTGAACGCTGTGAAACCGGTTATTACGGCCTCAACTGCACAGGTACAGCAGAGATAAGCAGCCGGGTTTTAATGAGCTCTATGACCACACACAGCAAGATCCTGTACAAACAGCATAACAGCACTAGTTCAGTAAGGAACACTGGTCCACAGCAGAGTCCTGAACCTGCAAGTGCGTCGTCTACCGGCTTCCTGCAGAATGTCTGACACATCTCCCTCTCCGTTTCTCCTCCTGTGCTCGTTTCTGCTAAATAAGTGATGTGTTTTGTCTGTCACAGCCTGCAGCTGTATGATGGGAAGGTGTGATGCGGGCATGGATGGCACCGGGGAGTGTGTCTGTGATCCAGGCTGGCAGGGCGACCGCTGCCAGACGGAAACAGGTGAAGCTCCCTGCTCCGCGCGACCACGGTTTCTATACTGCATAATGATAGTAAAGTACTAAAATATATGAATGCTTCGACACTCATTGTCCACCCATTTCATGTGGACTCTGGAGGTGTGATTTGGCGGCCGCGTCATCTCATCATATTTTGATTGTGTCTGTGTTTGGTCAGAGTGTAGGTGACTGATTTCTGCGATCTCCCGATTTCATTTTTACTTGTGTCATTAAACTGTGTCTTTCCAGCCTCGATCCCAGAGGAATGTCGGCAGTGCCATGCTCAGGCTGACTGTGTGCCAGGTGTCGGCTGCCAGTGTAAACCCGGCTTTCAGGGGAACGGAACCTTCTGCAGTCCAGAACCACGTGAGTGTTTCACACTTTGCTCTCTTCAGTAGGTGGTTGATGATTCTAAGGACAATGTGTTTTATCTGCTCCTGCTGCTGAGTTTTATTAGTGAATCTTGTTTCCAGTCTGCTCTCTCATCTGAAATGTTTCATACATTTCAGTGTTTAGCATGTGAGCAGGTCATTACAGTTTATCTGAACACTCTGCAGCTCCAGACCTCTGCTCTGAGTATAACGGCGGCTGTGACCAGAACGCTGTGTGCAATCAGACAAAACTCGTCGTGAACTGCACCTGTAACGCTGGTTACCAAGGTGATGGCTTCAGCTGTGAGCCCGTCAACAGGTGAGCAACAGTCAGTTTTCCTGTTCCACGTACATGTACAGATGTTCCCACATGAATATGTGGCCACTGTTCTGTCTATAATCCAGGTGTGTTGAAGAACCAAACGGTGGCTGCAGCGACTTTGCTTCGTGCAAGTTTACTGGTCCGGTGAGTCTTGGTAGTTTCAGGTCTTTCTTGACTACACTTTATTTTTTTATATAATTTTACTACCTTTTTTGCCCCTTAGTCCCTTTTTAAATGAGAAAGTGAAGAACTGGGGGTGTAGTTTATCTGAATACAAAGTACTAGTGAAGAAAACTATAACTGTTGAGACTTAAGCTCATGATCAATAAAAAGCAATTATAAAAAAATGTTATTAAGCAGTGTTTAAAATGTCTACTTTTTTAAATCACAATATCTCATTCTTCTAGAATGAACGTGAGTGTGAGTGCCTGCCAGGCTATGTGGGTAATGGAGTCCAGTGTTTAGAGAAGTTGGTGCCTCCTGTCGATCGCTGCTTGGAAGACAACGGAGGTTGTGACCCTGTGGCCTCCTGCAAAGACTTACACTACCATGGTAACGCAATCAGTGAATTTTATTGCTATGGCAACGCATTAACAGCCAGCACTGTTTGTTAGCGTTCTGCTCTAATGGTAAAGAATCTGTAACACAACAAAGGATAACGCCACTAATCCTGTGTTATCATGCTAGTGTCTGTAATGGCCAGTGTGGGTAGTGGGAGCAAAGTGAACTGTGCTGTAGCCTGATGTGAATCCAACTTTCACTCGATTCTTGACTTAACCAGCCACATCTGCTTAGTGCTGAGCTACTTGCAAACTTTAACTGAGGCAGCAGCTGCTGTCCAACAGTGTTGTACTGCCTCTGCTGAGCGGGAGCCATATTGGCTCTACAGTCCAACTCCACCAGTGTTGCTATGGTAACTTTTGATTCTACAGCAGCAGCTCCTTGATAGTATTCATGTTACCATGGTGCCTTTATAGTGAACTTTGATTATTAGATTTCGTTTTTAAACAGACATCTCTGGTAAACAAAACGTTAGAGAGAACTGAAGGTGATTCCCTGAGCTCATTAAAACTCAGAGCCAATTAAGACCTGGTATCCATTAATACACTTCTTACCTGTTCTTCATTAATCAACGTGCAGTGATTGTGTATATTCCACAATAAACACTGCAGCTTTGCACTGACTTTTAAACACATTAAAGGAAACAAACACTTTATAGGTGATTAGAGAGCAGGATTCTCTAAAAGCATTTGAATCAGTGACAAAATACAAATGAAATTTCTATTCCTAACATTTTAGTTTTCCCTCAGAAACATACATGCAGAGCGAGCAATCCAGTGTGGTAGTATTCTCCGGTTGGGGCAAATGTAACATGATTACTGTGCTCTAGCCAACACAGCCGGAGTGTTCCACCTGCGCTCCCCACAGGGGAAGTACAAGATGAACTTCAGCCAGGCTGATGCTGCCTGCCAGGCCGAGGGCGCCACGCTGGTCACCTTTAAACAGCTGGGAGACGCACAGCAGGTAAGCCACCTCCAGGTTTCCCTACGGAGGTATGTACTGTATATACTGACTTCACATTTTGTGGAGAATGCACCATGAACAGTCTTTATTTTGATTTAGTCACATCCACTACCAGTCAAAACAGCTTTGCACTCTGGGCCTTCTCTGTCACCTAAAATGGTTTTCCAACAATACCAATCAACCACATTGCCTCCTATTATTTTAGCTTTTACAAGTAGTGAGCAAAGCAGTGCATGCTGGGATGTAATCAACCCTTTATTCTGCCGTCGTCATTCCGTGCTCTTGACAGTTGGGGATGCATCTTTGTGTGGCCGGCTGGATGGAGGGGGGGAAGGTGGGATACCCAACCCGCTTCCCCTCAGTCAGCTGTGGAGCCAACCATGTGGGCCTGGTTATCTACAAAGAACCGGTAGACCAGAGCAGCCAGTACGACGCCTACTGTTACAGGCTCAAAGGTACTACAGCAGCACTATGTCCGCTGTTCAAATAGAGGCAACAGCTTCTGTTTTTTGTTGTCTAGTCCCTGTGTGAAATTTACATTGAAGTGGATTTTTTTACATAAAAAATGGAAAAGTATTGAAGAAATCGTCACATTTTTAAACAAAAACTGCAACATTCTGTTTTTAGTGTTGTGTTGTGAATCATATCATCATATTGTAAAGAGTCTGTGTCCAAGGCCTTGTTGATTGACAATTTGTAAAAACCTGATGATAATCCGTGTGTGTGTGTGTGTGTGTGTGTGTGTGTGTGTGTGTGTGTGTGTGTGTGTGTGCGTGTGTGTGTGTGTTCAGATGTTTCCTGTGAGTGTCCAGCTGATTATATTGGAAATGGAGACTACTGTAACGGTGTCCTGACGAACGTCCTTGCAACTTACAGTAACTTCTCCATTTTTTATAAGGTGAGTATGAAAGATGGACCATTTAGTAATTTGCTTTCTAGCACATTTTCTTATACTTCCATCTTTTTAATCTGAGTATTGTTAGTATTTAGCTAAATCTCAAGGTTGAGTCATGTCACATGGATTTCTGGATGTCTTCAGTAGAAGTGTTTCACCACTAATCCAGGTGGCTTCTTCAGTCTGAAGATAGTTGCCTGAAGGCCACACATTTATCCCTCAATGCGGTTTCCCTTCCCATCTGTAAACAATGAGCCTGACATGAGAACAAAGGGCTGAGGGTAGTGAGTAGGTGTGAACTCTCAAGCTCTCCTCAATCGTTACAGAGTTGTTAGGTTTGTCCTTTATGTTGGAAGTGGTCTTCATCGTCTGTAAAATGAGTGTCCCTTTTCATTCAGATGGAGATGCACCGCTGAAACTGGGCCTGATGTGTTGTTCCGTCTGTGCTGGGCCACCTTCTGTGTAGAGGCTGCTTAGTTTCACTGATGCACTGTTCTGAGCACTCCTCACTGCACTGGACATCATAAACTGTTTTATGTAATATACAAAATTTACAGGAAGCCACCCACACAGATCAAATACCTGTTGTTTGACTCTCATCACCCACTACAGCAAAGAATTGAAGTTAACAGGACCCTGAATCACAGAGCAGATAACATCCCCATTTTCATAGAAGCCAAGAGACAGGAAGGCATTCTGCATCTGAAGACAGTCTTAAAACCTCTGGAACCGGTAGATGGGCCCAGCAAGGCAGTGTCACAGAAAGATGACAGAACAGCCGAGACCCGGGACGAGCGAAGGAACCTGGCCATTTCAGAAAAGCTGGAAAAGATTTTGGGGAATTACTGCATACCTGTTTATTTCAAACCCACAAATGAGACACACTGAGACAGAAACTTGTTCATCCAAAGGATCAGACACCGAAACATAAGAAGAGCTACATAGTTCACTGCGGTCCATTGGTGAAACCAAACAGCCACTACACAGAAGAACACATCAGGCCCAGTTTCAGTGCTGTATCTGCATCTGAATGAAAAGTTCTACTCATTTGAAGATAACAAAGTTCACATTCTGCATTACATGTACAAACTCCTGCCATTTCATCTATTCCAAAGAAGATCAAGACCACTCCAACATAAAGGACACACCCAACGACTCTGTAACATGGAGGGGGGCTTGGAAGTTCACACCTAGAGAGAGTGGTTGAGAGTTCACACCTACTCACTCCCCCCAGGCCTTTGTTCTCATAAGGAGCCCATCGTTCACAGGTGGGAGGAGAAAACCTTATTGAAGCATAAATGTGTGGCCTTCAGACAATTTCCATAAGACTGAAGAAGCCACCTGGATTGGTTGATATGACTCAGCCTTCAGACCGTTCCACCTGGATGACGAGAATCTCCACAGACTATTTAGACTATTATATATTCTGGGCGTAGTCCTCTAATTCCTGGTTTGAGGAAGAGCTTCTAGTAGTTTAATTTAGCATCCAGCAGATCTGTTCTCTGCTGCATCCAGTTTTTCACGGAATGTTATTACTATTTTAATATTAGAAAAACACTTTAGTCGTGGTAATATTCAGCTGTATCTGACCTTTACCACTTTTGATAGTGAACCTGAACAGCAACGTACAGCCAACAAATGGAGATTTATAGTTTTTTTTTGATAGCTTAAACACCAATATTTCAAAACCATGATGTTATTTTCAAAGCAGCGCTCAGATGAAAAGCTCAGTTAGCAATCAATTGCCAAGCTGAAAACACTGCGTGTCAAAATCTAACACATGAATCGCATTCTTCATTAGATAAAAGGGCCTAAATCAGGTTTTCTAACATCTTTCTGCTGCATACTTGGCACAGTGGTGAAATGTGTAAGACCGGAACCTCACGTCCATGCTCACCTCCTTTAAGCCATGGAAGAAGCTGCCTCTGCATCTGTAGATGCGCGTCAGGGGTGGATGACCCAGGCCTGACCCAGACCAAAGCCAGCACGCAGAGGCACAATAGTGTCAGCACAGTTGTACTGTGTGGTACACGAGGGAATAATAATGCGCCAATGTATATATTGTGCTTTTTGGGTTCACGTGAAGTTTATACAGCAAGAGACTGACAGACTTGCTAGTTTTAGAAGAAGTGTTTGTATGTTTGTGGGCTTGTGAGTAATGTCTGAGGGCAAAGTTTGGTTTTGGAACCAAAGTGAATGGTTTTGTTTCAAAGGTAAAATGAAGCTTCATTTTTCTGATGGATTTATGATTACTGTGAGAATGTGAGGTGTAGTTCCAAGCAATCGAGAAAAACTGTAAGAGCGAAGCTTTAATGATTGACAGTACATCATCACTTACTAAGCAGGTCCACAATCAATAGCTGGTGGCACATGCTGCCCTGAACCCAGTCGATGCACCCTGCTATTGTAAAAGCTGTGTAAAATGTTTGATTGTAAAATTGATTTAATTTGACTGTCTCTCTGTGTAGCTGTTGTTGGATTATAGTGGCTCGTCCTCGCAGGGGAAAGAACTCGTAGAATATCTGTCTCACAGGAAAAATGAGGTCACGTTGTTTGTTCCTCACAATGCCGGCTTCGCCCCAAACCAGGTAACGTACAGTCCTCAGGACTTCATAGGTTATAAGAAGCCTATTGCGTTAAGTCTATTACGTTTCTGTCTGCTCAGACTCTGACTGGTAGAGACCTTGAGTATCACATTTCAGCCAATCACAGCCGACGAGCCTTTAAGGACCTGAGACAGCAAGACGCCATCACATCAAGGCTTGGTTTCAACTTGTCCGTTACCCACGGCTACAATGAGGTCGGTACACACACACACACACACACACACACACACACACACACACATGTGTACACACACACACACATGTGTACACACACACACACACACACACACACACACACACACGCGGTCTTACTATAGTTGTGAGGACACATTAACAAAGCATTCTCTGGCTTCTAATCTACCTAAACTTTGGTGGTTTTAAATATTTACTAGTCAACTGCATAAAATTCTCAATTGGAGAATGGGTCCTTACACCTTATTTGAAATGATGTCCTCAGAGTTCGACACTGGTCAACAAGCGGCTCCTGTTGGAGTGGGACATTCCTGCTGTAAATGGGATAATTCATATTATTGAGGGACCACTGACAGCGCCTCTCCCACCGGTGAGTGATGTTTGTTCTAATCTTAGTTGTTTCTTTTATTCTGGAACCCGGAAGTCATGGGTTTTCATATCAATGCAGCTTTTCTACTATCTACTTCTCCTGATACTCTAAATCTATACTATATATACTATATATATATATATACTAATTTCACTGCTCGTGGTTGAATTTAACCTCTAAGCTAAAAACAAGCTAAAATCTTATATGCACTATGTATATGAAATTGACCACTTCGAACCGTCTGACTGTGTAATGTCACTTTTAGCTTTGTTCGCGTTCCTGACTGTCAGCAGCAAACAGCATCTAGTAACTGGCTGCAGGGCTAATCACAGCCGTCAACTTGCACTCTGACCACCTTTCCTTTTCTTGGTTGCTAGGCATCAAAAAGCAAATGTAGCAGTTTTTTTGGTCTCAGCACAGTTTTAAAAATAAGTTTTTGTCTCACAGCATCGTAGCTCTGATTGGAGCTGATTGCACAAGTTTAGTCTAGTTCAGTGGTTCACAACTGGTTGCTTTGGGATGGTTTCTGATCTAGAGACTAAACCTGAAGTTGAGACTCAAATAAACTTGATCAATGAGAACATCTTATTTATTTACAAAAATAAACAGAAATAATAGGCATCAATAAATGATTTTCTGGCCTGATCTGAGTGGAGGTAGGTGGACGACCACATCTTTGTAGATGAATGATTGTGTAACACTCATTTTAAGATGTTGAATTGGATAGTGCTTTTAAAATGTACACAGCTTTGGATCAGTTTTTAAAAAATAACACACAACATATTTTTATTTAGACCTCTCCACAACTTTATCTCTGACCAGTTTGGTGTCATCCTTAGTCTTCGTGATGCCGTTTATTCACTAACAGCTGAGTTTAAATTACACAGGTGACGTCTGGAGGAAATTGGTTCCACTGGGTTTAATTTGAGGGATTAGAGTGAAGAAGGCTGAATGAAATGCACGTCACACTGTCCAGATATTAATTTGTAAAAAATTGAAAACCTGTTTCCTATTCACTTCACATTTACAGTACAGTTTGTGGCACAATCCTATTAAATTACATTTATGTTTCAAGTTGTAATGTGACAAAATGTGGAGAAGTTTATGGGGTATGAATACTTTAGTGCATCTACAATTGTGTTGTTTCTGTGTATGAATATACTGACAAATTGGCAATTATTAGTCAGTAGTTCGATTACATGCTAATCAAGATGGCGCCACGATCAGCTGCCTCGTGTTTTGGTGCGCTCTAACTTGTGTTAGGTCTCCTGCCACAGTTCTGGATGCTCTTTCTCCAGAGATGAGGTCATGAACATCAGAGCTACAGCCTGTGGACTTATTCCCAACATTTCTTGCTTCTACCGTGTGCTAGCACGTCTCCACCGGCGAATATCCCGGGCACCGTGCTGCCAGGGAGTTTAGAAGTATCTCAACTATGTTCTCCAGACCTTGAGACCTTCACCATCAACTGCAGCCCTTTTACTTCCCCCGTGATTTCTCCTTCTTCCTCGTCTGCGTTTACATCCCACCACAGGGCGACGCACGCGCTGCCCAGCGAGTGCTGGCTGGAGGAGATTCTGACTGTAGAACGGACAAACCCAGACGCCTTAGTCATCGTCCTGGGAGACTTTAATAAAGCAAACCTCTCACCTAAACTCCCCAAATACAAACAGTTCATCAAATGTTCGACCAGAGAAGGAAAGGTACTGGACCACGCACTGCACTGGGCCTGTCCGACCAGATCATGGTGCACCTGATTCCAGCCTACAGCTGGACTTTCCTAAAACTCTGCAAGCCGGTTGTGAGGACCTGTAAAAAGTGGAGCAGTGAAGCTGTGGGGGAACTTCAGGAGTGTCAGGTCTGCCCAAACTGGGACGTTTTCAGGTCTGCAACCAACAGCTTGGACAAGTACACAGACACTGTGACGTACTACATAAACCTCTGTGAGGACAACGTCATTCCAACACACACCAGGGTGAGCTACAACAAGGACAAACCTTGGTTCACAGCTGAGGTCAAAGAAAGAAGCTGCATCCAGAAGTGAGGACAGAGAAAAATACAAAGAGGCCCAGCACAGATTTAGCATGGAAGTGAGAAAAGTTAAATCAGCCCATGGTGAGAGAATGGAACAACAATTCTCAGCCAACGACTGTGCCTCTGTCTGGAAAGGGCTCAAGACAATCACCATCTACAAATCCAGAGTCCCCCCACTGTCTGAACAACCTGCGTCTGGCCAACAACCTGAATACATTATACTGCCGCTTTGAGCAGGCAGCAAACGGTCCTAGCACCGCCCCCAGCCAATGTCCAGCAACAGCCCCCCCCCACACACACAGCTTCGCACCTCAGCATCCCCTGCCCCCCTCACACCTCTCTCCATCAAAGGAGGAGATGTGAACGAACTCTTTAAATGGCGGAACCCTCAGAAGGCTGCAGGCTGTCTCCCCCTCCACCGCGCCAACCAGCTGCCTCCAGTGTTTCACTTTAACACCTCACTGGAGACATGTCATGTGCCAGCCTGTTTCAAATCCCCCTCCTCCTCGTCTTTTCCTACCTCAAAAACATCCCAGATCCCTCCTGGACCCCCTGCAGTTCACCTACAGAGCCAACAGATCGGTAGACGATGCTCTACACATGGCACTTAACTTCATCCGCCAGCATCTGGACTCTCCAGGATCCTACGCCAGTTTGTAGACTTCAGTTCTGCCTTGAACAAAATAGTTCCATCCCTGCTCCATGACGCACTCTCCCTGCCGAATGTGCCTGACTCCACCTGCAGGTGGATCACAGACTTCCTCACAGACAGACAGCAGTATGTGAGGCTGTCGAAGCTTGTCTTTGATTCCCGGACCACCAGCACCGGATCCCCCCAAGGCTGTGTCCTTTCACCCGTTATTCTCCCTGTACACAAACAGCTGCACATCTGGACACCAGTCTGTCAAACTCCTGAAGTTTGCTGACGACACCACCCTTATCAGCCTCATCTCTGATGGAGACGAGTCGGCCTACAGAAGTGAGATAGGCAGTGTGGTGTCATGCTCCAAAGACAGTGGAGATGACAGTGGACCTCAGGAAGGACCCGTCCCCCTCCCCCGTCTTCCTCTGTGACCTATGTGGAGTCCTTCCGCTTCCTGGGCACCATCACCAGCCAGGACCTCAAGTGGGAGCAGAACATCAGCAATATCACCAAGAAGGCTCAGCAGAGGATGTATTTCCTGAGGCAGCTGAAGAAGTTCCACCTCCCTGTGAAGATTCTGGTAAACTTCTACACTGCCATCATTAAATCCATCCTCACATCCTCCATCAGTCTGATTTGCTGCGGCCACGGCCAGAGACAAGGCCGAGGTTCAGCCGCCATCCACTCTGAGGAGAAGGTGATCGACTGCCACCTCCCATCTCTCCAGGAGCTGCACATCTCCAGAACCCAGAGACGGGCAGGCAGGACTGGAGCCGAGCCGACTCACCCAGCCCATGAACACTTTCTGCCCCTCCTCCGGTCCATCAGGACCAGGACCTCACGCCACATAACAGCTTCTTCCCCACTGCAGACCCCCCCACTATACAGGTCACACAATCCTAGAACACCAGCACACCCACTTCACTCCACTGTATATAGTCTGTTCATAATTTTCATTTAAATGTATCCCTCACTGCACCATTCCAACTCTTTGTACCATGTGATCTGGTATGCTGTACTGTTTGTAACTTTTTTTACGCTGAGATGCACTACCTACCAACATTTCAATAATATTAGATGATCTGCCTTTGTGGCAAAGTCCCAGGTTACTGTTGAAAAGGAGGTTTCATTTGGTGAACACAGTTCCCTCTCCTCACGTCATCAAAGCCTACAGCAAATCTCCATCTCCATGGTGACAGTACAGCAAGCTGTAATTGCCATGGCAATTACAGCTGATGAAATACAGTAAGTGTGTGTAATTCTGGGTGTTTTTCTTACCTGTCTTCGCCAGAGCTTTCATGAAAAATCCAGAGGCATCGTCCACTCCAGTGGCACGGCAGCAGCCATCTTGGTGTCGGTGCTGTTGGCGTGTGTGTTGGCTGCACTCGGCTACTACGTCTTCAAACACAAGACTGATGCTTTCCGTTTCCACTACTTCAAAGTGAGACACACATAGACAAAATTAGTTTCAGTTGTTTTGCGTTGTGACTAACGCCCTCTAAACGAAGCAGTAAAGCCTGACTGAGGACTGAAATATCAGCATCTCCCTGCTAAAACCTGACTTTATTCCTGCTCGCTTTGTGCCAGAATGAGGATGGTGCAGCAAGTGTCAGTGCCAAACCCACAGTGGTCTCAATACCCAATCCTCTATACAGTGGCTCCAGGGCCTTTGCCGAGACATTTGGGGTGAGTTGAATAGACCCTACCACATCTTGCCTTATGAATATTCTTTCATTCTGAAACATGAACTATCAAGGTTCTGTCACAATAGACCCCCCACCCCCCCACATTCCTGGTTGACTATTTCTCTACTACACAGGACACCAGTCAGGGGGGGGAACCAGATGAACCTGAAGAACCTCCAGAGATCCTGGACCTGCAGAACTGAAGCTCACCATTTACAATAGCTGTTAACCAATAGCGCTTTCTCTTGTCAATATCCAAACATGACAAAGTTAGTAAGTTAGTTCCAGTTACTTTACAAGCATACACTAACCAAATACTGTAAATCTGTGAAATGCGAATGCACCATTATGATGACTTTTGGCTTGGTTTCTTTTCTTTCTTTTTTTTGACTAACATCAGATACACATAGTTACTACATGTCATCATTTACATGGACTTGAATGAGATGACAATCTTGTTTTATGATTACAAGATGTGAAAGTATAGCACTTTTAGGATAACAAATAGACTAAAAGGTCTCTAAAACAAACTCACATAAATGGCAACATTATCAGCCTGCTCAAATCAGGTTTTGTTTTCAAGTCCAATATTCCTGCTGCTTTGTGCAGGAACGTGGTTTGGTCTCTTCATCTTTCTATTAAGCTTAATACATCTTTAAGTTAAGCTCCTGAGCTGGGAACATCTGGGAACTTTTAGCCATTATTTGTCAGTTCAAGAACAAAAAAAGCTTAACATCCAGAACACAGACAGTCTATCAACTGAAATTGTGCAGAAGTAAAAGCTGCTGAGTCTCTGCTTTTGAGAAAACTGAAGGTATTTCCTTAAATGAATAAATAAATGCTGAATATGGCTAAACCACCAAATTAGCTGATTTGATTTTTTTTACAATACTATGACTACTCCCCCCCCCAAGTATCTGTGTGAATAACAAAAAGCTGAAAATATAAACAACAAGCTGAAAATAAATAAAAATTCTGGTTTTGGAACAGTAGAATAGCTGAACACAGTGGTAACTCAAGGACCGATACAACATGATTCACTAAGGAAACATGACAACAAGAAATTGAAATCTCAAACTCTGATGCAATTAAATGTGGATAAGGGTTTGAAGAGACTCCTTCACAAAACTCCAACTGAGAGGATCATCTGCTGGAAACACACTCATCCACCCATAAGACCTGATCATCGGAGAAACAAGACAACTGTTACAAGAGACGATTGGCAATGTATCTCAACGTAAAAGACAAAGATGACTCGTTGGAGGATAATGTCGCCAATATTGTGGACCAAGAAAAAAAGCTATTAAAGCTGTTTATGACCACCCCCTTCAACAGAGGTGAACACCTCAGACAGCCTGTCTCATTTATCATGCTGCCCTTTCATCTGGCTCCAGAGAAATCAAGGCCTCTTCACAAGTCCCCCAGGAAGAGCTCAGCTAACAACCCTGCAACGGTGGAAGGAGGAGTCAACATAGGAGTGACTTTCACACCTATTCACTCCCTCCTTCCTTTGTTCCCCCAACAAGTCTAATCTAACAAGGTTTAAAGTCAATGCAACCTAGGGGATATATTTGTGATCTACAACCAACTCTGATAAAGCTACTTAGAATAACAATAATAATAACACATCGTCCTGGGAGCCACTCAAACTTTAAATATTAAGGTATGCAAAAGTAGAGATGAGAGAGAAACTGTGAGGAAAGAGTTGAATAGTAAAGAATACATATAATGAAACATTTGATTAGAAAGAGTGTCCTTTAAAATCTGAACTGAATGCTGCTGCTGGACTTCTTACACTAGAGGCACTTTAAAATACTGTTACCATGTTACCCCAAGACACCATATTACTGGCCAAACCTAATTTCTAACTCACATCTATGTTGAAATAACACACACTGCATTTTGTGAATTTGTAAAAAGTTAGTGACTAAATTTGAACTAACTAAATTTCTTTGTGTAAATAATGTGTATCATAAGTGAGAAAATAGTGAAAACTATTCAATTGGAGGGTTTTACAAAGGTTAAACAAGGGCAAACACTAGTGTTCCAGCTGCCTAAAGGAAGTGACTGATACCTGCCTTTGCATAAATGGCCAAATTTGTGGGAATTTGAGGTCAGAACTGAAAGACTTACTTTAGTGTCAGATGTAAGATGTAACTGTATAACCTCAGTCTGTAATGACTTGGAGTGTAATATACAGAGACCTCACAACTGCACGACCGTGTTTTGTGTTCCAGTGCCTCTTTTGCACAAGAGTGTTTGTCTCCAATCACTTATTGACTCAATGAGTTCAACTGCATACAACTAAAAGGGTTTTTTGTGAAAAGGAAAAAGGATTTTCACAAGACCATAAAGACAAAAAAGGTCATGGTTAAACTGATTTTAATTCCTGTACAATATTTCAAAAGAGCTGCAGGTGTAGACAATTGGGAAAGACGTGAAGCACAAAATACAACAAAGACCAGAGATCGGTTTGTTTAAACAACCACGAGTCCAGTTCCTGTCTGACTCCATTTGATGTGCTTGTGTCTCACTGGTGTGGACATCTGTTCTTTTTGTTTAGATGTTACACTCAGATTTTTTGCACAAAAGCAGCTATGTTCTTCTCCTTCCTCCTCCCACTGGACCTTAAGGTAGAAGAAGCCATTGTTGCTTTATCGCATCCACTGGTGGCTCACAGTTAAAACCCCTAAGTGCCTCCTCTTCCTCTCTCTCTGTAGACCTCCACATGTAATGGCTCTCTCTCTGCACTCAACATGCAAGACATAGAAAACAAGCCTCATGTCTTTCCACGTATTTTACTGCCATAACGCTAAAATAGAAAACAATGCAACAATGCACACTGATGTGACCTAATTATACAACAAGCCATATTGAAGTTGGAAGATCTGTAACCTCCCCAAAATGGAGAGCGAGCAGTTGTGTCACTGGTCCCGCCATTTCTCTGCCTGCGCCCTTCCCCCAACACACAAAGAGCTCAGCCGGAGCGCTGGCGGCTTTGCCGGAGACGCGTTGCTGTGTGGGGAGGAAGGAGGAGAGCAGGGATCCTGACCTCGGCTGCTTCGTGCTGCTCATCGGTTTGCCACCACTGCGGACTGCACCTCAAAAACTGGACTTGTTGGTTCACATCTGACCCTCTGATTAACAAAATCTATTCCTTCACATCTAATCTTAAGCCACTGACAGACAGTATCTATGACAAACAGCAGGTCATTGCAATGACGAAACTCCCAAATGTCCAGGTTTGTGCTGAAGAGGCAAATGATAAAGTCAACTAGCACAATTCTGCTCCAATTCTCCTCATATTACAGCAGGAGAATTTTTCTACTCAATCTCTCCTGGCACAGAGGATGCAAATGCTGAACCACAGCAACGCAGACCTGCAGCATTAGAAATCTTGTAGTTCTGTGCTGTTGGGTACAAGACCTTTGCTGTGATTGTGTTGTGTTCATAAACACAGCTGCCAATTTATACGCACTGACCCATTTTCTCATGCCACACTTGTAACTGTTAATTTTATTATTTCAATCAATTATAAATGAGATGGATTTCAACAGAACACCACTGAATGTAGCTAGAGATGGTCTGTATCAGACATCACTGACACCTCCAGACAATCACATCTGCCCCCAAGTCAAAACATTTAGTTCAGAATCTCATAAGTGGTCAGACTGTTAATGTGGAAAATCACTCGCATACCAAAAGTCAACATTTAACCTAAAGTCAAGTATAGTTAGTATTTCCTATTAACACTGATCACTGACACAAGTATTGGATCAAGACTGAGATCAAATAAGAAACCTTAGTGTAATGAACCTCAGTCCCTCAAAACAAGAAACAAACCACACCTACAGAAAATCTTAGCAAAATTTAAAATAAAAAAACACAAGAATACAACATTTAATGGACAGCTGTTAAAGTTTAGTAATGGTACATGACCAGATACATTTAGATCACAATTCCCATTCTGTTCCGTTTATCTGTCCATTACTACCGACTACGGTTTGTCTTGTTTACTCAAAATAAGGACAAATACACTTAACCAAGATAACGAAAGACAGGCGCACGCGCAATGAGAACGCGTGCGTGCAGGTACAGGACCAAAACGTTGGCAGCTCCGATCAAAAATGGCTAACATCGCCTTCAATGTTACACCAGTAACATTAAAAACACATGTGCATCGGAGCACCTTCTTAACAACATAGGCAGCCATTAAACGTTTACAGCAGCAGTGAGTTGGTAGTGTTAGCTTAAGGCTAGCGGTTAAAAACAGTCAAAGGCGGTCAAGATTTAAACTCACCTAATGCAAATAGTCAGTTTTCATCATGGAAGGAGAAATGTTCGCTATCCAGCCACACGTGTCCAGGAACCGCTGTTCCTCGTGGCCAACTAGCATAAATGCTAAGATTGCTAGCTAGCTGTTAGGGCAGGTGCAGACTGAAAACTAGCAAACATTTGTACGGTCGTTTAGTTTCGCTGTTAACCGTCTACAACGTCTTTACTGCTGCGTTTGCAGTGGGATTCTAACGACGTTTAAATGATATAATACGAACATTGTATTTACGTAATTAACTTTACTTGTTGGGAGATGTGCTCTCAGTGAAGCCATAACCAATAAGCCACGCAGTCACAGCAGTTTCCACCATTTTGTTTTTTGGTAGAGTGGGAACCTCTGCGTGGTTTAATAGCAGCATCACAAAAGACATTCAAAGTGTCCATAACTTTAGGGTCATTATATAATAAAATTTATTTCATATAGATTTATATGCATCACCACAATTTTAAAATTACTACGCTGAAACCACCAAACTTGCCAATTTCAGCAAGTAGACAGGTTTTGGTGTCAGTGTCTATAATGTCTACATATGCTAAAGAATTAAATTACCTGCTAAAGTGAGAAATGTCAAGAAATAGAGGAAAATGAAACTTCTTTCTTCATAACTTTTATTGAACAAAAGGTTTTTAAAGATTTTGTAGGAAATGCAATATCATAAGTGTTGCACAAACAAGACTTAACAGAAGATCATAAAAATGAGGGGGGGGGGGGGGGGGGGTCAAGTGTAGACACATCTTGGAGAGGGGCACAGGGAAACTGAGACTTTCAAAAAAGTAAAGTTTATCAGATTAAAGAACAACCACAGACAAGACCAGCAAACACTGATGTGGTTCCACTTTCAACAGAGGAACCAGTTCCTAATTTAACCAAAGCTTCAACAGCTAAAGTAGTTCCACACCCAATCTGATTAGGGCCAGTGTGCACCCATTGCCACCTAACATGGTATTTGAAGCTGTACCTATTTACCAACCTGATGGTGTTTTTACAAGGATTCAAAGTATCTGAATATTAAATAGTATTCAAGTTATACACTGATTTAAGATTTGTTTCTGTGTGTATAGCAGTCAACTGTAATTCTTGGTCTTGAATGTAATAATCCTCTATAAAACCCAAGTGACAGAAACTGGTTTCTATGTTTGATAGTTATGCTACTGGTTCTGAAGGCAAAAACCCATTAGCATTCTAATGCATTTCTTTGTGTTCTAATTTTGTCCACAAATCTCTCTTTCTTTAGGGGAACACACATACACAGACACGGATGATTTGAGTTTCTTACGAACATGAATCCAGATGGTTCCTCACAGTAGAAATTCTTTACAAAGCACTCATGGCTGTTTGGCATCTCAACTTGCAGGGGCAGCAGCACAATCAGAAACCAACTCAAACTTTTTTTTCTTTTAAATGAACTAAACTGAACCAGATGATGAGGAACCGAATGGCATTCTTGTGCCAGTCATTCAATTCAGCACCAACACTGCAAGGTTAGCACCGGTGGAAAAAAAAGTGGGGGTTCAAAAAAAGATTAAATACGATATTTCAGAAGACTTTAAATATTTTTTTTACATGTAAAAGCATATAACAAAAATTACTTTTGAAAACAGGCAATAACGAACAACGGCCACATTCAAAAGTGCATTTTGTAGCCTTAAGGAGAGCTACAACAGTTTTCAACTGGCTACAACAATTGGATTGGACAATTCTGAGTTTAGGAAATAAAACATGATAAAGCTGACAGAGTGCAGAGTCAGATTTCACTGGTTGAGAAACATGTTACTGGAATTTACAACATTTTCTGCATTAGCAAACCGTGAGAACAGTTTTCTACAGAAATGGAAATCCCAAACAGCATTCGATACGCAGACTATAGTATCTAAAACCTGTAAAAAGGACCAGTGTACAAATGAAAAGACAATGAAAGACTTCTGAGAGAAAAAAAAAGTTGAATTATATGTCAAAATGAAAAACGTAATGACGTGTATCTCAAAGATTAATAGCAGAAGTAAAATGTTTTGATGACATAGGTACTCTTACAAATCAGTCTTTCTTCCTTCACTGCTTTGTGAATCCCCGCATGGACAAACACCCAAGGAACACTTTGTGAAATACTTTAGTTCTATCCCTTGCACTAGGTGTGTTATGGACTTGACTCCCAGTTGTGCTCCCGTAGAACCTCCCAAATTTCCAGTGGAAACACAACAATGCAGGAAAGAATGACAAAAACTTTCCTACTTTATTCCTGTCATTTCAGTTTGTTCAAACAAACTAAAAGCTTTTTTCTCCCTGCTTCAGTTTGTTTTGCTGCAACCAACTAATCACCACTTCAGACGACACTCATCCAACCAGTCCAATGTAGTGCCTTATGGAATTATCCTGTTCCACTACTAGCTCCATTCTCACCTTTCCAGTGGAAAATAGAGAGACTGAATGGTGGCAGAACTGTTAAAGACTACATGTAAAAACTATCAAATGAGTTTTAAATACTCATCAAAATAACTTAAACCCAGAACTATGTCAATAGGTTTAGCAGTAATATTAGCCAGTCAACTCAAAGAAAAACGTTGGTTGAAGAACTGTAGAATAGCCAGATTATAAACTGATAATTCACCAGCATTTACACAGTCGTTTCTCATTCATCATTTCCCAGCCTGCTAGGAAAAGCATTATTTGACTTCAATGCCTTTCATTCTCCGGTGGCACTGTCAGGAATCAAAACTTGCAAATCCTGACTACATCCAGCAGAGATCACAAACAACCCATGAACAACACCTGCTATAAACACTGGGGCTCAGCCAGGTATAGTTTAATGCATGTAAAACACCAACATCTGCTACACATGCAGATTTGAGAGGAACGTTCACTTATTCATGTATCTGACCTCTCTAAGGACATTGTTAAGAGGTTGGATTTGAATCACTGGAGACAGATTGACCTGTAGGACTTTCTGTGCTTTCCTGCGGGCCTCCTCCACCGAGCGAGAGTCATCCACCTTTATAACTTTACACCTTAAACTGTTATTGCCCTTCCAGCCGTTTCTTCGATATGTTTGGTTGTTTAGGTCCTTGGGCTCTCGACCATCCTTATATAGGCCATTGCTCCTCCAGCCATCGCCGGTGAGTTCTGTGTGAGTCTGTGGGAAGAGCCGGCCATTGGCATAGAAGACCGGTGCAGAATCTCCAATGAGGGCACCATCTAATCGGATGGGCGTCGACAGGCTCTTCTGGCTGAACAAGGCCACAGCTTTGGTGGGTGTCCCACTAACATTCTGAGAAGGCTGTAAAGGTATTCCTGAAAGCATTGGTGGGTGCTGTTGCTTTGAAAGGATAGCAGAGGACACCTCAGGGGACGAATCCCAAGACGTGTGGATCTGGAGTCGGGCCGTGTGAAAGCCTGACAGGCCTTCAATGTTGGTCAGTCGGAGGCATGGTTGTACATGCAACGCCTGCGACATCTGTACAGTTCGAGTTGTCTTGCTGCAGACAATGCTGCCGTGGTCCACTAACAACTCTGGAGGACGCACACCTTGAATCCTAGGGTTGCTCTTCTCTGTGGTGTTCCACGAAGGGTGCACTTCACGTTTCTTCACTACAGGCCTTTTTCTCCTCTTCTTAGCAGAGGGTCTGACATTTCTGTTGGTTGGCTTCAGCTTGTCTTCAGTCAGGGGTTGAGTTGTGCAGGACCGATACCCATACACTTCTTTGCTGCACAGCACAGTGGGCTTGTGGCCCTCCTCTCTTAGTTCCTGCAGAAAAGTAACCAGGTCCTCAGTGCTCGAGAGGTCATGGGACATTGGATTAAGGATCTTTAGAGCGTCAAGAAGAACGTTGTATCCCGCGGAAGAGATTCGGGACCAGGAATGAACCACCCTCGTCTCTTCATTGGCAAATGCATATGGTCGACTGACCACGGGACCTCGTACAGAGTCAGCCATGTTTGAAGTTCTGAAGAAGAAAACAATAAAAAACATTTCAGAACAACTGTATAACTAATTTGTGTTTTAAAACAAATGTATGACTCTTCTATGTTATTTTAAAACCATATATTATTGTTATATATTATTATTATTATTATTGTTATTATTGTGTTTATTATGAGTTTCCCTATCAAGAAGCAAAGAACTTGCATTACATTAAGTCCCACCAAGTGCAGTTTGTTGGTAAACTGCAATATTCTGAGTTTATGTTACAATTGAATATTCGTAACTGTCAACAACAGCTGGAAGACTGAGACAAAGGTCATTTTCAGAACCACAAATAAACCTGATTTATCCTTTTAGAACACACTCTTATCCATTTTTACACTTGTTAGATTCAAAAAAGCAACAAGAATTAACATCTATTAATGTGGTTCTGGATGGTTCTTCTAACCCATGGTTATGGTCTCTATCTAACAACTGACTTTAAAGTAAATTATTGCTCAAAAGATCACCTAGAGACTGACACCTCACTCAAACCAGCAGAGCAAATATGAAGACACTGTAAAGCTCCACATCTACTGAAAACCAGACCCATCTCACTTATTATTCTGAGCCAAAGTAGCAGAAGTCACAACAACCTTCTCTCAGTTCACCACCAATGTTACACCTTTACACACTTCATCTAAATGAGCTATATTAGCTGCCATGGCAAAAGGACCAGTGGGACAGAGAAAGCAGTGCCACGTGATCCTCTTTGCCTTGAAGAAAAAAACACCAGAATAAAAAACATGGCCTGGTAGTTCAAGGAGACTCATCAGAGACAGTGCCAAAGACTGTTCATTTTTAATTGCACAGCTTATGTTATGTTTTCAGAATGTGTTTGAAGAAAAGAAGCTTATAGAAATAGAAAGAAAGTTTTTCATATTTTATTACTCCACCTTTCATCAGTAAATGCCACAGTAGGGGTTTAAAAATATGTCTATTTTCTGTAGAAACCTCTATTCGCCTAATGTTTTTAGTATAGCAGAGACACTGATACTACTAGATCTATGAAAGGTTAATGTGTTAAGCCTCTTTCACACATGTACAGGAATCACAAACATCTCAAGACCCTAAGAATTGGAACCTTTGAGATTCCCTGCAAGACATGACACAAACTTACTCTGAATAATTTCCATCACCAAAATGACATTGCCTGGATTAAGTTGTGGATTCGGGACATTGTTTTCCAAATGCTACCTACCCATAAGAAAAATAGCCTGGAGACACATTTATGCTTCAGTTAGGTTTCACTTCACATTTGGCTTGTTTGGAGGACAGTGGGAGAAGTGAGTATGTAAAACAGCCACCTACAGTGGCTCCTCCCACTACCGCCATTCAAGAGTTGCCCATCCTGAGGGGACTATGAATTGGCCTTGATCATTCTGGGGACATATTGTTGTAAATGTTTCTCTTTCATTCTTCTCTTTTCTGAGAGCTCATTCCCAAAAAGAATTGAAGGATAAAAACTTGTAGTGTGATGTTTAATGCAGCATGTGCAGCATGGAGACAAGGTGGCGGCCAGTCTATTCTCTGGTGTTAATATTAACCTTGCTTATATACGTTGTGATGTACCTTCACTTTTCATTCTTTAGTGGTCAAACGGCCACTCATCCTGAGGCAAATACCAACCACCACATGACATTATTGAATAGTCATTGGTAACACAATTAAACCTTCTTCATTTTACCCAGAAGACCCAGGAACAAACACGACCAACAGGAACATACCTCAATAACGCAACATAACATCCCCGATACATAACTTCTTTGCAATAGCTTCGTCGAATCTCCCACAATATGGCAGAGTAACATGATAAATGGAAGACAGGTTGTGTCTGAGGCCTCCACCTTATTGAGAGCGTAGAAGCCAATAAAGATGACAGATACATTAGACCAGGGGTCACCAACCTTTTTGAACCGGAGAGCTGCTTCCTGGATGCCGATTAATGCGAAAGGCTAATAGTTTGATACACACTTCTAAAATCACAAATTTGTCTTAAAAATAACACAATTAAAGTTAAATTAAATAATTATCATATTACTCAATTAGTGAAGACACTGATCATGCTAATGATTTCTCACAATAATTATCAACAATGATTTAACAAGGTAGGAAACAGGGAACCGTAGCCCTTAAAATAATAATTTGATTCTAATAAAATGCTTAACTCCTCGCTTTTTTGACTGTTTAAGAGAGTCATATTTTCTGCAGAATAAAAAGTAACTTCTCAAAATGCGCTTGTGGGCTCATAATTTCAAATATTGATATATTTAATGTCAATAAATATAATAATATAAACTAATGAGTGAATGTCCAACACAGCCTGGTTAATTTTACGGCAAACATAATTATTAGCCCATAATATTTCCTATCAAGAGATGTTTAATAACTTTCATATACGTGATGTCGTCAGAAGAAAATGCAAGATGAACGAGAGAAATGTTGCGCTTCAATTGAGTTGATCGGAGTACAAGAGTCTGCACTCACGTTAGTAGATGTGAAGCATGACGTCACTACTGTAGTTGTTGTGTGGTTATCAGAAACCTGGTCACGTCCTCCGTCTTGTGACATACACACAGACAATGTGAGTCACCAATAATGTCGCCTACGTGAACAATTATTCACAAAACTTCCAAATGCTTGCGTTAACTTGGTATAGCTTAATGCGGCCGATGAGTCTGTGTCCGCAAAGAACTGCAACACATAGAATATGCCCTATAGATGATTCTACGATCTCTCCGCTTTAGCAGATCATAAATGCGCGAAAACAAGTACACAATTTTACACGAAACAAGTTCCCTTTAAAATTTACACTAAAGCAAATGTGATTATAAAAAGAAAAGAAAAAAAACATGTAGCTCACTGATAAGTGGCGCTATGTTAAGGTATTTTTAGAAGAGAGAATGAGGTCCTTGCGGTTGCCTTGATGCCCTCAGGCAACACATTGGTGACCCCCTTGGTGACCAATAAGTGTAAAGGAAGGACTTTACCTTGTATGAAAAACGCAGAGAATCTGCTTGTAAAGAAAAAGAACAGCTTTGTTAGCATAAGAAAAGAAATCGAAAAAAAAAAAAAAACACGCTGAAATTACTTGTATTCAAATGATTCCAAACCCTAGTCAGTTTGTACCTGGTAGCTAGTAGGACTGTCCCAATGCCTAAAAATCATACCTAAACGCATTTTTTTGTTATGCACGTATTTGCAGGCCACCTTTGAGAAATGGTGGGTATGCCTTAGTGTCGTCAGTGTCTGATTGGAGTGGTTTTGCTTGCTAGTGTTGAACAGGCTACATGAAATGTAAACAGGGCTGAAAATGTCTTCAGCATTAAGCCTGAAACGGGGGGTATACTCTAGCAGGACGCTTGATGATTTGGTACACATCGTAACCTAACACCGTACATTCACTGCGTTACAGCAGAGTTACCTGCACACACGCACCGCTCACTTGTCTGCACTCACTCTTTTCTACTAAGATATGGGGAAGGTCTGTGACTTCACAGAAATTAAACATGACCCATCCCCCCACAATAGCAGAGGAGACAATTTTCCCAAGGGGATCACTACAGTAAGTATCTTATGCTTTTCAGTGTGTTTATTTTCAAGCCCCAGTCTGCCCTGAATCTGCTTTTCAAAGAATGACTGCACGCTTTTAATGCCATTGCAAAAAGCCTAGTTGGCACAAGGACTGCATGGAATGGTTGCTCAACTATAATAGCTGAACGCTGGTAGAACAATACATTTGCAAGCCAACTGTTCCTTAAACTCAAGGTCTAATTTTAAGAAGTCCTCTGCTGGAGACACGGTGAATGACATCAAATGTTTAGCATTTGACGCGGGGGTAAAAGTCTTAGATAGTACTAGCCAGGCCACGTGTCTCTGATCTCTCATTTCCATCTGTGTGGTACAATATTTCATTGGCCAAGTTATTGGCCTCCATTTCCTCTCCATTTCAATGTCATACATTTTGGATTGTGATACTGTAACAATAAGAGCCAAACCAAGACACTTCACGCTAGCTCCCCGGGCGCTGCACAAATGTTGATTTCTGCACGTCTGCATGAATCAGCAATTTTGAGACAATAAATTGCAAAAATCTGCTAAAATCAAAAGTGAGAATGTTGCTGGGCCTCAGTACGTCATGTACAGGTCGAAGCTAGCTAAACAAGGTTTAGCCCGGTTAGGATTTTAAAATGATATACAAATATATATAATACTTTGTAATATATAATTCATAAAACATTTCAAAGCATCAGCGTAGCAAAAGCGGTTTGCGCTAGGAAGTTTGCGCTAATCTACGTCGCTCTCTAGCGCCCCCTTCACGAACGCGCCGATAAAAACCCAACTTAGCTAATTTACACAGCAGCTGCATTTCCCCGCGGCCAGAAGCGCATTTACAACTTTCAATGGTTGGATGAACGTCGTGGCGGCGTCTCGCGCGGACTTGCGAAGTGCTGGCGACCAGCTCGGCTTGTCAGATACTCCAGCAGCCTTCCTGTGTCTGGGCAGCTACTAGTTGTTCTGGAGGCTCCCACAGCCGCTCCGGGCGGCCCGGCCTCGCCTCGCGACGCCGCGTGCGGCGTGTTCTCTGCGTCGGCACCGTGACGCGGACTGACGGGAGAAAAAACGCTCAGGGGAAAAATCGGAATTACCTTTCAGCGGCGCTGTCTCGGCATCCTCGGCTCACTCGTCTCTCCACGGTAAAATGGCTGCAACAACAGTGGCGTGGATGACAGAGCGAGGGGCGGGGGCTGCCGGGGAGAGAGGGGGCGGGCTCTGAGCTCTGCCGACGGGTGGGGGTGGGGATCGGACCGGCGTCGCCGAAGTGTGGGGTTGGCTCCAGAAAATACCACCAAAAACCACAACCAAACAATCATTTTACGCCTACTTGACTAATTTTACTTTAACTAATTTCAAAACACATTGTGTCCAAAACACCATAGTCGAGAAAAGCTGTGATTTCATAAAGGGGCGGGGCTTAAAGGGGCGGGGCTTGTTTATTCTATTTAAAATCAAAGTTCTATTAAGTATGTTAGGAAACTAATTATGATTTATCAGTAAGTAACATTTTTTTTATTGATATAAATTACTATCACTTGTTGTTAAATTGCCCAAGGGTAGGTTTTTTTTGCTATTGTCTTTCAGTTTGTGCTTATTTCACCACTAGCATTGTTTGTCACTGAGCTGAGCGCCGTGGCCCCCCACATGCTGCCCTCCTCTGTAGAGGAGGCCCCTTACAGCCCTAGGTGATCTGTGTGAAAGGATGTAGCTTTGGGTTCGAGGTAACAGAGTCAACAGAGCCAGGTTCCCAACTAGCTCCCCTACTTGTCCTGGCCCCCCTTTACCGTCCAGACAGGGATCGGCACACTAGGCCTGAGGGCCATGGTAGTGCTCCACACAACATGGAGGTGAATGGACAGCTCTTGAGTAAGTGTAACTGTAAACCATGAAGGAGGAGGTGTAATGATGTGGGGCTGCTTTGCTGGTGATGTTAACGATTCTTTACCAATGATCCCAAGCACAATTCTCGGTTATATAAGAGCTATTTTTCTTCCACAATAATGTAGCTGGATATGGACTGGATCCAAATGCATAACTACGATGGTTAACTAAGATGGTTTGGGAATAGTTGGACCAGAGAGCCAACAAGTAGCTGACACCTCTTTTTTTAACCACGCCAGGTAACTACCTCCTAGGTCTGACTTAGGGCCCAGAATGTACCAAACCGTCATCAAGTAAAAGGTGGCTACTTTGAAGAATGAAAAAAATAAACCCCATCTTATGAAGCTCTATCCTGTGTTTGCACAACAGGACCTGATTCAGCAAGTGATTTGCACTCAAAGGTAAGGGCCAAATCTTTTGAAGGAAATTTTCACATTCTTGACAGAAAATTGGTTCATACAAGGTGTCAGGGAACCCATTCATATTGAGACTGAAGGACACCCTCTGAATAGAACAGGTGGCCTAAGGCACAATCTCTCACTATCTTACAACAGAGCTCTTTTGTTAGTGCTCAGGTGGTCACACATGAAAGTCAGGTGGGGAAAAACAAGACACCCAGGGTTACTGTTAAATGCTACAGGATTAGGAACTCCACAGGGTTTAAAAAGCCTGCTGCTTTAGCCAGTCAGAAGCGACAAACCTGTGGAGATATAAGTGACACACCTTCAAGAATTAAAAACAATACCAGACTTTAATGAACAGCAGGTATGGGAGACCAAGGTTTGAATCCTGTCTGGGTCACCGGGTGTGACACTCTGTATTAGCAGAACATTAGTAGTACAAAAGGAAATATACATTAACAAAGAAAGTAAGTCTATGTTGAAAATCTTTCATGTCTGAAGGTCATGAAAATAAAAAATTGACCAACTTCAGTTAGAGAGATATTAAAGTTAAGAGAGATGATAAAAATATTTGACCTTATTAACATTATTTCATTTACAGTTAACATTCATTCCAAGCTGACAGAACACCATGTTCATGATCATGTTCAGCCACAACAGCATTAGTGAACTGATGTCTGACCAGATCTGACAAATTGTGGCCTTCCAGTAGCATCACCTTTATTTCCAAGTAGACTGATGCAATGATCTCAGGAACAAAACATTAACACACAACAAAAAACAAAACCAACTCCCAGTCTTTTAGTCTGCAGGCACCTCATCAATGAACCAGTCAATTATTGATGTTGTGAGCTCGCCTGCAGAATGTCCAGTGATGTTCAACTGTATTCTCATTAGCCCGTTCACTCATGTGGTGAACACGTGTGTTGCGTATGGTGAAACCCTGTTAAATCACACAACAGAGATTAGTCACATCACCGCAGGCAAAGCAACAGATGTCTACTTAGATGTATTTTATAAAATAAACCCTTAAAAAACAGGCATTTGGTCGTTTTTGGCAACAAAAAAAGAAAAACATAGAAACATGGAATGAAAACAGTGACAAAGCAGTCAAATCATCACAATAGATGATTTAAAAGAAAAGCCACACACCGCCTTGGAGATAAAGTCAAGCAGATGGACACGTAAGCTGACTTCCTGTTGGTAGTCACATGGTCCGAAGGTGAAGGACACCTGGTAGTCTCTGGTGTCCATCATGTGTTTGTTCCACTTTGTGAAACTGCTGGAGATGGACTCCAGCATAGCATGAACCTATTAAGAGCAAGGGTAGGTTTATCATAGGGGGAAATAATCAAAGAATATTAATAAACTATCAACACAATTCAAACCAAAGTACCCACTGACCTTGGTAGTAATGGTGAGCTGAGTGATGATAACAGCGACAGGGTTGGAGTACTTGGACAACTTCCTGGTGCTGGACAACTCCACCACCTCCTCATAAATGTCAGTGGGGTAGGGCAGTAGGGGTTTTGGATCGCCCAAGCACTGGATCAGGGGTTCAATCTGATAGAAGTCGGCCTCTTTCCTGAGCAACTCTGTCTCCTTGAAGTCACATGGTAGCGACAGTTCTGACGTCCGCAGGAAGTTGAGAACGTAGCTAAAACAGCAGAAACACAGAAGATCACTGAAAAAACTGCTCAGGTACCCGCTGTTCACCGTCATTCTGCTGCAAACCCCGTCTTCTAATCCTAGAATTTCAAAAGGGTCGAAGCTAGTTGACAGATTGAAGACCAGGTAGACATGGACGCCAATGTGCACACTACTGTTAAACATTGGTTTTTGGCACTAGAACACAAACAAACTCTGTTACATAGCAATATTTGGGATCCAAGCCTAATGAGACAGGACGAAGAGTTACAGCTTCAAATGAAGTTTGAAGAATGCAAAATGATGCTAAGATATGTTTATCTATTGTAAATCCCTGGTTATAGTTGATCAACCTGTATGTCCATTGCTTACCCATTTGTAAATATCATCCATATTTTCTCCAGCACGTACTACTTATAGCACTTCTGGTTAGACCTGAACTGCATTTCGTTGCCCTGTAATTGTACACGTGTAATAACAATGAAGTTGAATCTAATCTAATCTAAAATGATCAAAGTCTTGACTCAAACAAAACAACTGACAATCTGTAAGAAATCACTGACCACATATTGTGCTACTCGACAGGAGACATGGAACGTGTCCACCATCTGATCCATCTTAGGACTCACCGAAACAGTGGGCCATCACGGTCAATGAAGTAGTTTCCATGTGCATCCTTGACAGTTGGGAGGTCTCCTCTGAACATGGCTCCCAGCATGGAGTCTGGATATCGTTGCAGTGTGGACAGAGATGTGCTGTAGACACAGCCGCCCACATTCAGAGTCACTAGCTCCCCCATCTGAACGAAGCAGGAACACACGGCACATATGAGCTTTAATCTGGCAAATTTAAATAAAACAAAACTAATTATGTATTTTATTTTAACATCAGATCCATTGAATAAATTTACAGGTGCTCTCACCAAGTTATTTCTTATTAGATTAGTCATTTACCTGATTTCATTCGTATTTGCACCAGCAAAGACTGGTTAATGCACATATCTGCAACTCTGTATTCAAATACCATTTAAGGAGCCCTGGTTGCAGATTGTGGTCCTTGAATTTCCTAACTGTAGATAAATGTATCCAGTATCAAATAAAGGCAATAAGGACAAAACTCCTGAAGCTGACAGACAGTTTTTGTAAGAATAGATGTAAAATAGCAGAAACACAGCATGATGGTTGGGCCACAGTGACACACATTGTTCAACAGTGACACACACCATGTGGCATAGGTCTCCATTCTCCATTTGTCCGTGCTCAGACAATAGATGTTTCAGGTCAGACTGTCGAGAAGATCATTTCTGTGTGAACAACTGCAACAAGAGGATTAACAGCTGTGATGTAGAACAGTGAATCTGTTGCCATGGAGATGAGCAGGCAACTGATGCAGCAGCACAAGCCCTGACATAATCTGTCTGATTAGCCTTGCTTTCCTCTCCGGCCGGTCAGTTAGAAACAGGAAGGGGAGCTGTGGAACTCGCTAGTTAAAAATAAATGAGCCTTCCTCTGAGTGGCTATTGAAACTCAGACTGCATTTTCATTGTTAGATTAACCAGCTCCAGGAGAAGTTAAAATGATGCAGGGATGAAGTTTGAACATAATTAGTTCATCCATTCTGAATAAAAGCGATCTGTCAGGCAAAATATGGTGTCGCCTTCTTTCCCTGCAGATGTTCAGCTCAAACCCCTGGTAGATTCCCTCTCACTGCGTCAGCTGCAGACCGCCTCATGTCAGAGTCAGTGTGAACCTAAAGGAACGCTTAGTCAAAACAGCTGTTTCTCCTGACTTCTCTGCACCCTGAGTTCTTTTTCAACTCTATACAAAGAACAGAACTGTCCTTCAACACAGAGACAGCATTAGACAGAACACTGACTACTAAAATGCACACATATGAACTTTTAACTATGATTTTTAACTAACATTCTGCTGCTACCGAGTCGATTATATGTAAATGAATCGTAAATCACAAATCAGACTCCGTTGTGGTAAATCGTTTGTGCTTCTTTGACGCCACTAGCATAAAGTAATTAGCTGTGCGGATGCGTTAAGCCTGTAACATTTTGCCACGTGCAGTGTGAAACACCAGTAAACATGTTTACACTACCTGCTCGTAGAACACACAATGAGATGATGAGCGGCATACTGTAAATCACCACTATTTGATTCGATGATTAGCCCAACGCTGTGTGCAGAAGGCTGCTCGGCTTCATTGTATAGAAACCAAACGAAAGCGTTTCTCTGGCGCATCGAGTTAAATGTAGAAGGTTCGTCCATTCATATCTATGTCCGCTCCATTAAACAACGTGACATAAACAGGTAGCCAGCTAGCTGCTCGGCTGCCTGTTTACATCCAGCGTCAGGACAGAACTTCCGGTAAGACCTATCAAGATAAGAGCGTGCAAAATCTAAAGAAAATCTATACATTACCGTTGTATATCTATTGTATAAGACGGGAAGGTTACAGACCTTTATTTATATCTCACAAATAATAGATTACAACATAATTAACACACATTGGAATAAGCATACGGTTAACATGTCAAGAATTATCATGAGTATGATAAATTTATTTATATAATTGATAAACAATAAATGCTTTTTGTTGCCCTGTCATTAAAGTTGTATTTAATCCATACGTATAAACTGGTGGCTTGTAGTGTTTGCCTCCCACCACTAGGAGGCGACAGTAAAATCATACACGTTTTCAAAAGCAGGACACTGTGTTGTTTATTTGCAGCCACATCCTGCTGCAGATAGTTTTGTATTCTAAATCTACTGCGGATGCGTTCCAACACCAGATCGCTTTGCACACTTAACCCACTTTAATGCACACGTCGCAGAAGCGTCCGGAGGAGCGAGACTTGGTACCAGCTGAGTTTGTTCTGGCGCGACTCAGCGTTAGCTTGTAGCTTGTTAGCCTGCAGCTCAGCGATGGCCGCGCACGGAGTTTCTTTCTGCTGACTCCAACCGGACTCGGTCTCCTTCATCATGGCGAGTGAACACACCGAGACCCACGCGGGGAACCGCGTGCAAAGTGCTCCTGCGACCGACGCGAACGAGCACGATTACGCGCACACCGCGGACGGCGGCTTTGCTCCCGCAGAGGCGCCCCCGTCCTCCGGTGCCCCCGCGCCTCGCGGCGTCCACGTCAAGGCGGAGCCGGAGCCCTTCGTCTCCTCACCCGCGGAGCTGCCCGAACCCGCGGTGGGCGCGGAGGTGGACTGTCCCGGTGGAAGTGAAACGGAACCTCCGTCCCTATCGCTGTCCCTAAGCGACGACGACCCCCCAAAGCCTCCAGTCACCGGAACTGCGAGCACCGCGCGCCGCGGCCGGCGACGTGTCAACCGGCCGGAGGACGTGAACTGCGCCGGCTGCAGGTCGGAGTTTGAGAAGCAGGGCCGCTGCTTCTGTCGCAGGGCGGTGTACACCTTCACCAACCCGGAGACCGTGCAGTGGGTGTTCCCGGACTCCGTGGTCAACGACAAGTCGTTCCTGTGCGAGACGTGCGCGCAGGTCGTGAGGAGCAGGTGCAAACGCAAACATACCGGGAAGCGGTACATCTGGTTGAAGCCGCCTGAAGTGAAGCAGGTGAGAGAGAGACAGGAACACACTCGCAGACACAACACTGGACTCTAACTACTTGAGTGTTGTTTCCGTTTGTTGCAGTCACAGAAGAGAAAGAAAGGCCGCAGGATGGGGAAGAAGAGCAAAGCAGCGCTGCTGGTGAGCAAGTCCTGCTACAAGGCTGCGTTCAAAATGCTGTGGTCCGCGAAAGGCGCCCGTAAGCCCATGATGGAGTTCTGGAGTAAACAGCTGAAGGAGGAGGTGAGGATGGAAACGGCTGCTGTTTGATGCTTCCGTTAGTCACGGCTAACAGCAGGCCGTGCCCCCTGTGGTGCAGATGAAGGCGCTTTCGAGGCAGGCGGACAGTCCGTTCCATCAGAAGGTGTCCAACAGGAAGCCGCTGACGTCGTTCCCCTGGCGCCGCTGCCTGACCTGGGCCCAGGACAAGGCTCCGCTCGTCACCACCTGCCTCCGCTCACTGTTCCCTGACATCAACGCTCTCTCCAAAAGCAGCCAGTGAGTTCGAGTTCACAACCTGTAACACGAGGAACTCGGCCGGTTGATAGTTTCAAGCCTTTGCATTTAAATTGGCCAGATGTGGGCCAGAGGTCTAACGATGGTCTGATGTTTGTCTGCCGTAGCCAGGTGTCGGAGGAGCAGGCCCAGATGTTACTAGAGCGTCGAACAGTGGTGACGCTCTCTGTCCCGCTCTTCACGAGAAACATCTGGAAAAACAACTTCCTGCAGGCTGCTCTAGGCGCCGAGCTCCGCTTGCAAGGCTGTGCTGGTTCTGCCCTGGATGCTCTCAACACTATGGGACTCTGTCAAAACAAAGACACCGTCAGGTTACTGCTGCACAGGCTCCAGAACGGCGAGAAAACCGTGAGTGTAAATATTTAAACATGCATTGTAAATTAGATTAGTACCAACAAAAAAACATGCATGAAGCAGTTTCAGGCTCACGCCAGCACAGGGGTAGCTGCTAGGTTCTGTTTATGTAATACACAGTTTATGTTTACATGTTTAAATTTTAACTTTGCGCTCTCTCCTGTCAGACATCACACAACAGACACCAGAGGATGATGATGACACCAGAGCAGCTTAAAGGAGAAGCCTTGATGGATGGAGAGGACGAGGAAGAGGATGTTGAGAAGGAAGAAGAGGAAGGAGAAGATGATGAGGAGGAAGAGGAGGAGGAGGAAGAAGAAGAAGAGGAGGAGGAAGAGGAGGAGGAGGAAATGGCAGAAGAGGAGGAAGTGGAAGAGGAAGAGGTGCAGGATGGAGTGCAAGAAGATGAGGAGGAGGAGGAGGATCAAGTAGCAGAGGAAGAAGAGAAGAGGAGAAAGAAGAATGTTAAGAAGCAGAGGAAGGAGCAGAAGAGAAAGCAGAGTGGGAAACGAAAGGCAAACGAGAGAGAGGAAGACGAGGGTGAAGAGGGATCAGTGCAGAAGAAGAATAGGGTGGTAGTAGTGAGGCTCGGGCTCCTAAAGGGACACTCAGAGGTTGGACTGTCCGACCTGTCGGCTCCATGAGACTGTGAAAACCCTGCTCATAGACTAAACTGACCACAACCACACACAAGGCAGCAGGACAGACGCCCTGCTCAGCCTCTGTGTGTCAAAGCCTTCTGGGATTTGTAGGAAGTCAGGACCTGTAGAGGACCACTGATAAAAGCTTTACATTTGGAGTTTGTGACATTAAAAAGAAGTTTTACCCTTGTTTCAGAATAACGTAGCAATGAAACCCCAGCTCTTGCTTCATCAGAAGATTTGATAATTGCAAAAGTGATGGTCTAATGTATTGCTGTTGCCCAATTAATTACTTGAATACTTGTCCCACCCGAGAGTAAAATCAATAAAATATGTACAAAAAGGGAAAATTAAAAACAATTCACAAACGTTGCTATTTATCTGTCAAAACATCTGTATTACGTGAATTAACTGGTTGCTGTCAGGCTGTAAATTGGTTAAAGATGTACTTACATGGTTTTGAGTTTCTTTACTTTTCGCTGTGACTCCCTGATGACATGCATGTTTACCTCATGCCAGTTACATCAGTGTGTGTGTGTGCGTGTGTGCGTGAAACTAAGGGTGTCACTGAGATGCAGCTGGATCACATTCATTTAGCAAAGAATGTGTCCCCAAAATCCCCAAACATAAATTTGACCAAAAACATGTTCTCAGTTTTGATGACATTCAGACATAGACACTCTTTATTGATCCCCTAAGGAAATTATTTTCTCTGCATTTAACCTATACTCATACAAGGAGTAGCAGTGAGCAGCCACACGTGGCGCTCAGGGATTTGACTTAACAAGTCTCAAAGTGGCTGAAATAAAAATTGTACAGTGTTTAGTTAATACACTCAATGTGAACTTTGGGTCTCCTGGACCTTCCTGGATGGATTTAAATTCAACACATTTGATATAATAAACATTATGTTGTTAAAATATTGTGAGTTTAAAAATTAAAAACAACTTAATCTGATTGTTTCCTGGTTTTGTCTTAGACAAATTTCTCAAGTAATACATTTCATTTTTATCAACTAACCTTTGATCTTTGTAGAGGAAATTATGCAGCGACTCCACTTGAGCTGCTCATGTATAAAGTATAAAGCTGCTATTATTAAACCTTCTTTGTAAAATATCCAACAGTTAGAAGAGCATCGAGATTTTTAGTTCATCTTGTCCCCATCACAACAGAAATGGTTTGAGTCTCAGGCTGTTCAGGTCTTGTGCATATGTAGACAGAATATTGTTTGACTGTTTTTGCACAAAGGAAAAGATTTGACATTAATCAGTTTTGTGTTTTAAATAACTGTTTTTTGACCTAATGAGGGAGATTTGCTATGATTGACTTTGAACCACCTACAAAATTAATTACAGATTACAGTTCTCAACTGTCCCTGAATGCCTCAAACTCGTAGACCCATTGATCCTCCCTGAGCTTCATGTTCATGATTTCAGGTCTTTATTTATTTTTCTTTCCCATGATGTTATAAAATAATAATTTTCAATCAAGTTGAAGACTGTGATGTTTTCATGGTTGGTCTCAGATGTGCTTCCTGTCTGATACAGATCAGGTTCCTGTAATTTGCCAATAAAGTATTTAAAGCTTTGACTCAAACCTTTCTCTCTTTTCTGTCACTGTCTTTGTTTTCGCAGATTTTGATTTGCCAAATGTTCCTTTATAGACCAATTATCTCCATTTCTCTAAATAAAATCTTGCTAATCACTGGACAGAGGAATAGAAACTTATGTGACTGGACAGGTTTTATTTTTGTAACAGAGTAAATTACAGCAACATCATCCACAGAGCTGCTGCAGCTAAAATAAATACTCCTGACCACACTTCAGCTCTTGGCTGGTTCGCTCTTCACTGCTGCTTTTAGAGACAGATCCGAATGAGTGTGAGGAAAGACTGACTATAATGCATATGTGGGAACGTCATTAAAGCAAAACTGCTGAGAGGAGAGCACAAGTGGAACAGTCAGCAAGAAAACACCAGAGCAAGACAGGCTGGAGCCTGAATAAAGTGTGGTAAACTGCTCCTACTCTGTCAAATGCCTGGTTAAAATGATGAATAGATGCAAGCTGAAGGATGAGAGTTAATATTTATTGTTTTTACCCAACTTCCTGTTTTGTTGTGCTCACTCAGCAGTAGTGTTTTCAAACAAACATCCAGAAAAACATTAAAAACTTACAGGCAAGTTTTATTTTGAAGGGGCGGAAACGGTACCACACACACACAGAGTTCGGTCAAGGTTGTCACTAAAGTGGATGAGGAGTGGACCGGACTTGGTGTGCAGGTTTGACAACTGTGCGCTTTATAACCAACATCTTGCTGGAAACGTAACAATCTGGAACGTTTTGTATTTTTTTTTTTTAATGAACCGTTTTGTCTGTATATACACACGGTTCAAATATTTTAATCAGACAATGTTTCCACCGTCTGTGGGACCAAAGAGGCCTCAGTGGGTTTGTCCTGTGTGCGTTTCACACATTGAGGGTCTTTTTGACAGAGAAGATGATGTCTTTGATTTGCGGCAGACTGTGGTCCTCCAGGATCTTAGCGTACGGCATGGGGATGTCCACGCCAGTCACCCTGGTGACCGGAGCATCAAGGTAGTTGAAGGCAGGACCTAAATACAGGCACAAGGATTTAAGATCTTATATTATTGGGCTAGTAATTATGACAACTGTGAATGAACTGCATTCTATGAAAATATGTAGAAGGTAGAGCTGTTGATCATTTACTGAGGAGGGTTGGTAGTTTTCAGCAGCTTCTTTTGCACCAGTCATGTATTTGAATCGGGCTTTTCTTTTCTGTAACTGATTTTATATCTTTCTAATTATATATATTCCTTATTTTATTTTAAGGCTGAAGCTTTTCGATTTACTGTTTCTATTACAACAATAGAAACAGAACAATATGAATGCAATACTCCCAAGTCTCCTGCAGCTCATCTTACCTTCCATGATCCTGGCACAGATCTCGGCTCCCACCCCAAACTGAGGCCAGCCACCTTCCACCGTCACCAGGTGGTTCGTCTTCATGACGCTGGCCTCAATACTCTCCACATCCATAGGACGGATGGTCCGCAGGTTAATCACCTGACAGAAAGGAAACAGTCAACAGTTAACAGCGCTCAGCACAGATCACCTGCAGCAGGTGTTACATTTTTTCCTCTACCTCACACTCGATTCCGTCCTTTGCGAGGACAGCGGCAGCGTCCAGACAGTGACCAACGAACCGGGAATGAGAAACCATGGTGATGTGATTTCCTGGAACACAAAAATAAAGAAGAACGTGTCACTCAGGAAAAATAAATAATCCAGCGCGTCAGAGCCTGTAAAGCACAGCTTCAGTCTCACCTTGTCTCTCGATCTTGGCTTTGCCAATGGGAATGGTGAAGTCTTTGGACTGTGACTCCTCTGACATCTCAAAGGGAACGCCGTACATCAGCTCATTCTCCAGGAACACCACTACAAAAGACACATAATCAGGCCGAGTTCAGCACCACAGTCAAAGCATTAAACATATAAATCTACTATAGCAACACATGAAGACAAATATAATTTGAACCTCAGAGGGTTACGATCAAATTAGAACCTTGTTTTGGGAAACCCATATCACCTCACTTCAACAAAGTGTCTGTGTTAATGAAGAGACACTCTGTGGTGTGATGCTTCACCTGGGTTGTCATCTCTGATGGCTGCTTTCAGGAGACCTTTGGCATCTTCTGCGTTCCAGGGACTCACAACTTTCAGACCTGGGCAATGAGCGTACCTGCAGACAAACAGCAGTTTATGACTAGTTTATTAAACTTTTAATGTTCAATTAAGTGCCAAGTTGTCCGGCATGGAGAGAAAATGGACTTTCTCTAGCAAGTCCATTTAGAATCAAGGCAACTTTGTGTGGAGTTGCCTGGACCTGACACAGCAAGTGGGTGAGTGTGTTGATGACGAGACAAACATGCAGAATGCTACTTTTCGTCAACAATGCTATGAGAACATACATAAATGGGTAAAATCTGTTTGTGTGCGAGTGCTACATGTGTGAACAGACAACTCGGCCTAATGCCCTGTCATGACCCAACATAGTTGAGATTGCATGTCTGACAGAGGCTTGGGATACATTTACTATTAGTTTAAAATAGCAGTGACTGAGATCAGTGAATCTGAAAATACAGTCACATGCTTTTTGTCCTATTCATTCTGCTGTATCTGTTACATTTTGAGTGCAAACAAAGACACCATAAAATGGGTTAGTGATTAAATAGACAGTGATATTGATCTAAAAAGGTTTTAGCTCATAAACAGTATGAACCGTATCAGGAGATACGCACCATGCAGCAAAGCATTGTGAGTGTTGCGCTGCCACGCCTGCCGACGCGCCGTTGGGGCCCCTGAAGACGATGGGCACGGCCTGCAGACCAGCTGACATGTAGTAGGTCTTTGCTGCAGAGTTGATGACCTGGTCGATGGCTTGCATGGAGAAGTTGAAGGTCATGAACTCACAGATGGGTCTCAGGCCGGCCTAAAGTGACAACAGATTAATAATAAAGCGCTGTAGAAAGCTATGCTCATAAACAAACACGTTTCATGACAGTAATTAAGGTGATGTTCAACAGAATACAAACACATTTATAGTTTTCTTGTCATTATATCTAAGGGTTTTATAAGACAATATCTGTTCATTATACTTTAGGTATGAGCTCTATCGCTTAGTAAACAATACTAACAGCCTCGATAATTTAAATAATATCCAGTTTAATTATGTCTGGTATATTGACACAGGATTTTTTTTTCTAATAATGGTTATGTTTTTTTCCTATAACATCTGTAGAGTTCAACATGCTGCCACTGGTTGAAGGTGAACGTTTCTAAGCGGTGTTTCATCACCAAGGCAATGTGTCTCACTATGCTAACAAACAGAAACTCACCATAGCAGAACCAACAGCAATGCCAGCAAATCCCATCTGCACCAGAGAGAGAAAGATGTCAATTACACAATATGAAAGAACATTTCCTGCTTGTCTGACAGAGTCTTTCCATCACACAACAAGAACAGATTGAATTTAGTGGACAACAGAGAGTGTGAGGGTCTCACCTCTGAGATTGGAGTATCAATGACGCGCTTGTCTCCATACTTCTTCCACAGCCCTCTGCTTACCTACACACACACACACACACACACACACACACACACACACAATTAGAAACTCACTATATTAGACATTACTATGCAAACAGAAACTCTAAATCCAAATCCAGAATGTGCAGCAGACACCCATCAACTTTACCGTTTAGCCATAATGTCTTTTTGTTAACCTGGTCCCATGATGAACATCTACTCACCTTGTAGGCACCATCATACTGAGCCACCTCCTCCCCCATCAGAAACACCCGCTCATCCCTCTCCATCTCCTCATCCATCGCCTGATTCAGGGCATCACGGACGGTCACCTGATAAGAAGGCAGCTCCACAGTCAATATAAGATCACCACTAACGCTCTCTAATACTTTGCGTGCACTGCAAAGGAGCTAAGAGGGAGTCGGCATAAAAACCAAAACAAAATCCACAACCTGAAAAAACAAAAAAACACCTTTACAGCCTAGTTCCTTTGACAGCTTTTAAACTACCGGTCTACAATAGCAAAGTGACGCATTAACAGTGGCAGAAATATACCACTAAACGTAGATTACTTAGATGAAGAGTGTATTTCAGCTGTAGTTTGTCATTACAATATGTATCTGCTGAAAACAAAATAAAAACAAACACAAACTGTTAGCTGTATTAGCGAAAGTTAGCCTGCTAGCTGCTATCACTGACCTGGGCAGCGGCCGGAACACTCCTGTGAAATCCCCGCTGCCGCACAGCCGACACGGCATTCTGACGAAGAGGGAGAGAGACGCAAACAACGATATGAATCAGCAAAAACCGCAACAGTCACACAAAAGCATTCATTTATAGGAGATCTCGTACCTTTCCACAGCGGAGAAAGCACCTCAGGGACAGCGCCATCTTCAACCTGTCCTCTGCCGGGGAAAGGGGCGGGGTCTCGACGACGTGAGGAGACTTCAACCAATCAATACTGCAGTTTGTAAGTCAGTTGAAACATGTCATAACATGGAGCCAATCACCGCGACTCAAAAGACACGGAGGCGGGTCAAACTCAAAGAGTGAGGAAAAAAACCCAAGGACACTGTGCTGTCATGTGTACAGAAAACCAGGCCTGCTCTGATCGAAATAGCCCGATAATGTCACCCTTCTATAAATAACCCAAACTCTGGCTGGGCTGGTTCTGAACACATTACTTATAGCGTTCAGTAAAAGTATTTCTTTAAAAAAAATCTGCAAGCACCTGTGTTTTACAGCAGAGGGCAGCAGAGACCTGTGACCGGAGCTCAGCACGAGACTGAAATTCTTCAAATATCTAGAATAGCGCAACTGTCTCCTTGATCAAAAACATTGATCCGGCATCGATAAGATCACTTGCCAATAGTCATATAGACCAGAATGAATGAATGCCTGCTGGTTAAAATCATGATATTTATGGTCAAACGTCATCGTGTCATTTAAACAGTTGATGCATCTAATGTGTAGTAACTGCAAATAACACCGTTTATGAACGATTCACTCACAACTGAGCATCATCTTTGAATTTATTCTGCAAATTGTTTTCATCAACACAAACACACCTCTAAGACTTGTCTTTCACCCCTCATGGGTAAAGTGCTGCGGAGAAACATTCTTATACAATGTAATGACAACTCAACACAAGAAGTACATTGCATTAAACTGGATTGCACTGAAAAAACCCAAATCAATTTGGAACAAAAAAATCTCTGAGGGGTTAAAGTTGGTTTATAGTGATCAGAGTGATGCAGGATTCCTCTGAGCTTTAAATTCACAGCAAAGTGTTCACAAACATCTTGAGCACTTGGTTATGTTCAGGAACTCACAGGTGAAGGAGGTTCCTGGTTAAGAAGCACGACTTCAGAACACTGAAATATAAAAGGTTCAGGCTGTCAGAAGCTTTTACCCAAAACGCAGATGTCTTAAAACAGGCAGAAAGCTAAATCAGAGGAGAGACATGGAAAACCTTGTACTTAAAAGTGCTACAACTTTTTTTAGCAAATATTTCAAATATAATCTAGACTTAGCATCTGCAAATAGAGCATCTGGAAAATATTTGAAAGGTTTGTGGCACAATACACAATGTGAGGTCATTGTGGAAATACTTGAATGATATTTTCACCTTTTTCCAAATAAATCTGATAAGTGTAAACCTGCTGATCATACAGTGAGAAAACCGTTCACCAAGGCCTGCTAAATAGATGCCGATGATCCTCACTATTCTTCTGTTTGTGTAATGTTGTATGGTAGATTGCAGAATAGTTTTACAAACATTCAGGTTTCAATAGGCACAAGGATTCATATGGCACGAAAAATAAAATCTCTGCTGTGTAACAACATCATCTTTAAAATAGAGCTGATTTCCTTCTCTCCAGGCGGCCGACGACTGCAGATCTTGATTCACCCAAACTGTGTTACTGTCACAATGTTAATGTCACATGAAAAATCAAATGGCATCAGTGAGTCTGGCTGTAAATCAGCGATCACTGCATCAGCACATGCTCAGGGTTCCAGTTTTTGTCTTCTCTATACTTTTGTTTTTAGAGACATTTAATAATTCTTACATCCATGCATTTTGACAAAAATATGATGCATACTAAAATATTCAAGTAGTAATATTCATAAAACAGATGACAGTTTACCATAAAGTGTAAAACGTTAGGTTACCGCACTGCTGCAGAGTAATGGTTATAAAACAACAGCTGACTGAGCTAATTGTGGACTTTGATGGATTCTCACCATTTAACCGCAACTGTCTGCAGGGAAGGAAATGTAAAAACAAACGGAGGTTAAGTGCAAGATTAATGGGCTAAAGCCTGCAGTATTGTTCAGCATGAAAAGCTACAGTTAGCATAAAGATTTATTTTACACAAAGAGGTACATGTTCACGTCCTTTTAAACCTGCCACAGTGGAGGAAATATCATTTCAGATAATCTTCAGGCCGTTCTGATACGAGGGGTGAGCACTGGACTTAATTTGCTCTGGTCTACGAGCAACATGCAGAGAGTTCAGAGGCTGCTTCACACCCACAGAGCTCAACACAACAAAGAGTCTGGACTGAAGAATTCTGGCAGAAAACACCACCAAAATCAAAACACTGCATTTCTGATTCAGGGCAAACTAAACCAGCAGCAGGTGTTTGTCCCTAAGGTTTGTGTGGTTTTTCACAGTCCACAAAGTTCTCTTCTTATCAAATCATAATTGTGTATAATCATCATAATTTAGTCTTATTCCTACTTTTTAATAAATGAAACCTGTAAGGTCTGTGTATTCAAATCACTCTATACATGTATAGAATTTTTCAAAATTCCATTTCATGGGATTTGTCTTAATTTTTATAATAATCATTCAAGGAGATTTCTGGTAACAGAACTGGAGTTTTTTTGGTTCAGTATTGTTTTTAGAATTTTTATACAGAAATTACTTGATGATGGTGATTGTTTTCCTGGTATCAGTCACTGACACCGACATCCTGCAGTGAATCAGTCTCAGCGGAGGGTGGAGGCTACATGTCAAAGGTCAAAGATGTTCTAGAGGAGGACAAAAGGGTTTGGTCCAGTTGTAGGTTCAGAATCCAGACGGACCAGATGACGAAGATCAGAATAAGGATGTTTAGTTCTGGATCCAGGAATCTGAAGTTCAGAACCCAGCAGGATTAAAGTGGATTCAATCCATTTACGACCACTTTATTTTTCCCAGACGAAAAAAAGGCAGGCTGGTTGCCAAAGCCAGGAAAGTCACTCACACTCAGTCTATGCTGCAGCCTGGTGGATGATTCAAGCGACAAAGCAGTCAGAAAAGATAAACCTTCAAATTCCCAAGATTGTCAAAAGTAAAAAAAAAAAAAAACAGACTGAGGCCACGATTCCAACCAGAGCAAAAGTTTCAAAATAGAGCAGAAAAAGAAGATTTAGATTAGTGGTACGTGAGGGTTTTTTTTAGTGCTTTGCTTTCACATGAACAGATCCAGACCACAGCGGAGAAGCAGGTCGTGGTGCTGCTGCAGCGGCGGTCCCCAGGTCGTGTGTCGGTCCATGGAGTCAAACGCTGGGTTTGCTGCGGTCAACAGTCTGGGCCTTTTTCAGTTTTCCCTTACTGAAGGTCTGGATGGAGCTCAGCAAGGCAGCACGGCCTCCCCCCGCTCCATCTGAGGGGGACTGGGGGGCAGGAGGGGGGGCGCAGGAGGAGGAGGGCAGCATGGGTGGGGGTGGGGGTGGAGGGGGAGGAGGAGGAGCAGCCTGGGCTCCTGGATGACAGAAAAAAACATAAGGAGAAGGAGTGTGAGAGAACAACGACAGCATTGTCTGCTCGTCCTCAGCTACAGCAGGAGTTGGCTGCACAAAGATCCTGATTCACCTCAGGTTGATCTACTGAAAGTCGTCAGCAGTAACGTAACGCTTTCAGCTAACGGGAAATGGGTCTGCAGCGCCGGAGTCAAAGCTCGACCCGCAGCCGGGTGTTTAACACCACAGCAGGAGATTGGACCACCGTGGGTCCTTGATGGAAGGGACACCATAAACCTGGGGCCTAATGGACCAGAGGCTCAATAGAAACAGCAGCTGATGTCTGTTTACAGCTGATTTACAGTTACAACAGTGCCTCATGGCAGAGGAAGTCATGATGAGATTAATACCTCTGAAAGTCACCCCATGAAGTACAAATACTTAATATATTAGAAGTGTCCTTATAAGAAAACTAGTGCGAAGGAGCCTGGTTGTCTTTGTGAAACCAACACCCACAGGTCGGATCCAGGCTGAACTCAATCCACAATCAGTTCAAACGTTTTGTTGAGAGATTTTCATACTATCAATAAATGTTGGTCAGAATCAAAAGCTGGTATTTACACTTAAAAGAAGAATAACAAGGTTAAATGATTTTTCTTTGTGATAACTATAACATTACCCAAAAGCCTTGGTGGACGTTGCTACAGAAATGGACACGTGTGTTTTAAAATGTTAGGATTAATGGTGTATGAAGCATCCGGTGGCAGGGTGTTTGCTAAACACCTACTTGGACTGAGACTTGAATATATCTAAAGGTCACAACTGATTTAATGGAGGAGTGAACTGACAGTGAGCTGAGGCTGAACCTGCTGCATCTCCATCAGTTTGCATCACATAAACAATGCAAGCCATGGATGAAAGAAAAAGTTAAAGCAGAGGCCGAATGCTGTCAGCAGAGCCTCCAGACTCCAGCTGCTGCAGCATAAAGTGAAATATCTGCAGCGTAATGAAAGGACATCTGTCCCTGAGACAGATGGAAACCGATGCCAGAGAAACTCGTCACTGCAGCTGACAATTAGTAGAAAATGTTGGAAATACAATTTCAATACTATAAGGACTAATTTCCTCAGCGCAGACGAATTGTCTCCAGGACGGCTGTGCAGAAAATTAACTTTCATTACACGAGACATAGAAGCAAAACAAATGCAAATCCAGTAAAAATGTTCATCCAGAAGGTTTCGGTTTTGTTTGGTCCACAGCTCTGTAACAATGGGAGGAGAAACTCAAGAAAACTGATATTTCACTCCTAATAGCGCAAAATGAAAGAAAAATTACAAATTAAACATCAGCAGACGAAACAAACAGAACAAAACAGGAACTGAAGGACAGACATGCGACCGGACTGATCAAGCAGACGAACGGAACGGAACGAAACGGACAGAACACAGCCTTCAATGGGAACGGCAGCAGCCTGACGGGGTGTGGTTGTGTGTGTGTGTGTGTGTGCGTGCATGCGTGCGTGCATGTGTGTCATTGCAGATCGCGAGGTTGTTTTAAAGTTGTCGCTGCACCCTGGTCCAGACAAGCAGAGATTAAACAGACGTGATGCTTCCTCACGTTAGAGTAGAATATACTATGAGTCAAATCAAGGTCAAACACAAAGAATGTCTGATGATTTGATCATTTCAGCTCTCAGTAAATGGCCAAATGTTGTCACATCACACATTTATTTAAAAAGCAGTTTACTTACCTGTGTTACAGTAAATATTTTACATTGTAAGTATATTCAGACTAACTGTTCATGATGTTTGGATTCTATATATTGTTTAAACACATTTTTATACTCACATCTAATATCTTTGTTTATGTGGAAAGCAGAGTGATGTAATTCATCATCCTGTTCAACCCCTAAGAATAAAAACTAGTTGGAACTGAATATTAGTGCTTATCAATCACTGTCTGCACCATGTGCAGCAAAAAGATGGTGAAATTAACAGTTCCCAAGAACACCAAACGTCACCATTCTCAGGTAAATAAGGTCGCTCACAAAGCAGGTCTCCAGCCATCTGAGCTGGATGAGGACTAAGAACGCATGGCTGCAGCTTCATCCATGTGTTCAGCTGAAGCAACTTTGCTTGTGACCAGCTGCTTGTTGGGAAACCAGGGTGAACGACATCTTTAAAAGCCACCAGAGACCTTCATTATGGACATTATAACTCTTACTTTACCCACTGACACGTTCAGAATGGAGCATGCTCTATGGTGGAGACAGCACAGGAAGAAGAGAGAGGGAGAGGACAGTTAATCTGTTCAGTGATCAATCAGCATTTACACAGTAGCACCAGGAAAAAGAGGAGAGGAGACAAGGAGAGAGGAGGCGAGATGAATAAAGAGAGGACACAACAATACCAGGGTAGGAAGCTAAGTTACTGCATGCCAGTGAAATGTGCAGATCTAAACCAACACTAAAACAGACCGGTCTGTTTATGCAGCAAGAAAGACTAGAAGCTAAACTTTGAGACGTCACTCTCTGCAGTGTTATGTCTCGTGGAGTTCAGAGGAGACCACAGACAGATAATGAAGTGAAGGCACAAGGACTGTCTGACTGACTGATTATTATTATCCAAGGAGAAAGAAAAGGAATCAAAAGGTCAAGTTTATGTTTAGTCTTCAAAATCACACATTTTAGAGTTAATGACACAAATCTTGTCCCAAACGGAAGACACGAGGTGAACACACACAAACACTGTCCGACATATGGAGGAACTCATCACGACACACAGCCGACAGACAAGCATACCTGTTGTGGACGGGGGGGTGGGGGAGGACGGACAAGTGGGAGGGGAACTGGCTCCAGAACCTAAAAGCAGCAAGAGACAGATTCATTGCTATCAAATAGCTTCATGTGATGTTGACAAAAGCAGAGCAGGAAACCAACAATGTGTCAGGAATGAAGAGTAGCAGGTTGAGCTCAGACTGACTAATAACCATCCTTATGGGCTCTGACCGTCCAGTCACCTGCTTACTATAAAGACACCCATGCTTTCACAGTCAGGTTTCCTTTGCTATTTGGACGAACCAACAGCTGGCACCCTGTGCACTGAGGGCGGCGGCAGAACGGACCTACCAGAGTTATTGTTGTTTCTGACAGAAACGTCTTCCTCATTTTCATACGTTGACTGTCTGGACTTCTGCAAAGGCCCAAAAAAAGAGCAGCGTGAAACAAAAACACTTATTTACTGTACAAAGCTGTGTGTAATTATGTGTACTACAACATGCAGTACTTATACACAGTTACTTCAGACCAACTAACCTCGGACTCGGGCTTCTTTTCTTACTAAGTTTAAACAGAGCTGTGGATGAAGTGCTTCGTGTGCTTTGCATTCGTTTACCTTCCTCGCCAGAATCTTCCTCCTCTTCTTCTCCTCCTCTGAGCCGTGGTGGGACTGAGCTCGGGTCAGCCTCCTGTGCTGGTACAGCTTTAATCACACACCAATACAAAACATTACCATTATTAACAAATAAGGCACAATTCAGAGCGTCATTTTATAATCAGAAAGCCTGTATTTACTGTTTACAGTAATAATACAGAGACCAAGTTCCTGGAATCAGAACTCTGTTGTGCTGTTACAGGAAGTTCTTACACAAAGGCTGTGTGAAAATACAGACTGTTGCAAGTCTTATGTCATGGCAGTTGGTGGTCATCATGACGCTCACATGAAAAACAGTCCGTAATACGAGTGAAGCGTGACCTTTTCCAGGCTCACGGCCCTAAAAGCCCACCGGAGCAGCTTGTGATATGAATCAGACACGCACCACTCTCTGCTCCTCCTGCAGCTTCTTCTCCAGACTCTCCTTTGCCGTCTTCAGTGCCTCTTTTAACCTGCTGGGAACCTGTAGGCGATGAACAGGTTCACAGATCCACATTCACCTGTTTAAGCCCATGTCTGATGTACAATGGCTCCTCTTACCTTGATCTGGAGTTTTTCTGAGTGTTGGAGCTGGATGTCACTGAACAGCCTGAAAACCACAGAGTGTGAAGCGTCAGCATCTACTAAGGGGATTTTCTGCTTCCTTTTCCCCTTTCAGACCATTGTTTGTTGAATGTTTACAGAATGTGTACATTCATCATTTAAAGCCACGGGTCAGCGGTTAATATGTGAACTCACGGTGTCTGGATGAGATCCGCCACTCTGGGCATCCCACTCTTACATGCTTCTTTGGACAGAATGGACTGCAGCACTGACACTGGAAGGAAAACGCACTGGTTTTAACCCTGTACAGTCACATAAGGCGTGAAGGGATCTGTGTGTGTGTGTGTGTGTGTGTGTGTGTGCATGCATACATACCAACAGCTGCGTAGGGGACAGTGGGGTGCTGATCCACGGGGACGCTGTCTGGTGGATGGCCGTACGTCATCTCGTACAGTAAATGTCCAAAGCAGAAGACGTCGATGCTCTCTGTGGTCTGCAAAAAAAATCGAATCGTTTTCAACAACAAATGCAACAATTCAGAACAAACCTAAGCACAAGGATCCAGGCTCATTTAAGTTCAGGGTCTACGTACGTTAATCTTCCTGAACTGGGTGAAAACCGGCCGCAGCATCGAAGGAACTCCCAGCATGCCGTTCTCCACGTCCATGAGTCGACACACGCCATCGTCTACGAGCACGTTGGACGAATGGAGGTGACCGTAAAATACACCCCCGTCATGGAGGAGCTTCAAGCCCTGCGCGCACACACACACACACGCACACACACACACACACACACACACACACACACACACACACGCAAAGTAAAGATGACACGACAAAATCACATCATAAGATGTTAAAAACTGTAGCCGGTGTGTGTGTGTGTGTGTGTGTGTGTGTGTGTGTGTGTGTGTGTGTGTGTGTGTGTAATTATACCTCCAGGATTTGACGGCCGTACAGTTTAATGTGAGAGAGTTCAAGGCCCTGACTCTTCTTGGGATTACAGTACTTCTTTAGGTAAATCTCTCTTGGCTTCACCTGGGAGGAGGAGGGAGGAAAAGTTCATGGAACCATCTATTAGTACAAAAAACACTTGAGTTTATTTATTACAGAACTTTAATCAATGTGTGTTGTTTTTAATTGTGCTGATAAATAAACTAATTTCATTGGTTGTGTTATCATAAAACCCTAACAACACTGGTGCGGCTGTCGCTCACTGTACCTTACAGATGTGGTCTTTCAGAGATCCTCTCTCACTAAATGGTCGGATGAGCAGAGCTGAAGACTCACTGGTGCTGGAGAACAATAGTGGATAAAGGTACGGAGTCTGGAGAGGAAGAGGAGGAGACGTCCATTCAACATATTTGACCCGTATCTGAACCACATTAATGACAGTTGGCTTTAGCAGAAATGTGGCTTTTTAGTTTTTAATTTAATTATTACAGAACATAACATTTAAGACATTCATCCGAACTGATCATTTTTCAACACATTAGAGGAAACAGCTCAACGCGGTGAAAGTGGTGTGTACGTACAGAAAGGCCGGTTAGCAGCTTCATGGCTGACTGCAGGTCTTTGTCTGACAGGAACTTATCAGGACCCAGGTCCACCTGCAACACGCACACGCACGCACACACACACACAGGCACGCACGCACACATTCACGCACGCACACACGCACAAAAGAGGAATTAGTATTTTTAGTATTTTGATGATTTGAATTTTTCACTTTAGTTGTTTTACTTTCGTCTTCTTTCAACCTGAGTCAGGTCCTTTGACGTATCAGACTGAAATGTGAGCATTGAGATGGTTTATTTTATTGTTTGTTACTGATTGTTGCTTCTGACCTACAAAAAGCTTTCCTATTATAAAACCAGGACACTCTGCATGTGACTGTGTAGTTAATGTTAAATCTATTCTCACTTTTGCACACAATCAATCTCCAGCTTTATGTGCTGCCCTTTCAGCCGTCTGCAGGTGAACCAGTGAAACCCACCATGAAGGACTCAGCGTCCACCTTGTAACTGTGACTCACCCAGCTCAGCAGATCTTTCTCTTTGGGCTGCTCTTTGTTTTTGATCAAAAAATATTTCTTCCTGATTCTCCAGCCTGAACAAGAAAGAGTGATATCTCATTGTATTTACACGCATGATAATCTATATAATATTATAATAATCAGACTGAGGGTGACTTCAGGCATTATAACAGGGTCTTACCAATGTCTCTGAGAGGTTCCAACACCTCCCACTTTGGATCTGACCTAAAGAACATGGAGACCTGCTGCAGGGCGATCTCTGAGAAACATACAGACAAAACACACGTCAAATAGCAACATAATCAAGACAATGACAGTGATGTTACTTCCACCTCAGAGGGGAAGTTGAACACAAGGAGGAAACAAACCTGTGTAGTTTGTAGAGTAGTTGTTGGGGTCCAGGAACTTTTTGACAGAATGGGAACTACAAAGCAGGGGATGCTGGGTAATAGAGTCCAGATACGCCTGCAGTCCTCTTTGCCTCTCTGCTATAAACTCCCTGTCCATGTTCCCTATCAGTTTTTTAGGCGGAAGAGGGAGCGTGATGCCACACACCTGTAGAAACAGAGGATAAAATGCTTTTCTTAAGTCCATTCATACGTTTTCCCTTTTATTTACACTTAGCAGGTTTGTCCCGGTTCTGCTGCATGTGGACTAAAGATCAGAGGCCGGGGTCAGAGAGAGGGAAGCCAGCAGGAAACGAGCAGACAAAAACCTCAGCAGAAACTTTGCAAACGTCCCGTTATCTAAGAATAATGTGACACGAAAGACGAGTCGACAGATTACTGCTGCTTTACAGAGGACAAAGAAGCAACAGCTCCAGCCTGGAGGACCTCAGAAGACGCCCTCTGGTTCTGGAGGCTCTCTGTAAAGCTTTATTATTAATGTTGACTGTCTGTCAGATAAATGAAGCTGATTGTTGTGAAGCTGTTTTCAGCCATGACGTTCCTCTGAAAGGTTTGTTTGTACAGGGGTGAGATTCTTCAAATTCTCTTGGTTAGTGACAGTTGTCATGAGAGCTTTGTAGCAGGGCGTCTTCATGGACCTCTAAACACGACATCAGGAGCAAATAATTAGACAGCAACCAGGAGAGGAACAGCTGGAGCCTGTTTTAACAACCGTCGTGTCGGAAACGGGAGGATTGATTACAACAAACCAGGATGTGTGAAGCTGAGGTCGTGTTTGTGTAACGGATGGATTCTATTCATGCCTCAGTCACAAGACTTTCCCACTGAAGACATCCACTCTCACTTACTACCTACTATGGCAGTAAACTTCCTGTGATCTCCTGATTAATCAGCTAATTGCTGTGTGAACTATTTCTCAGCTCTCTACACTCATTCGTGTGTTAAACGTCCAGAGTCGTGAGGGCTGTGACTCACCAACAGGCTGCTGTTGAGGACATCAAAGTCGCTGTATCGCCGAATCACCTGCAATACAAACACTTTCAATTAGACCAAATGCATGGAGGACTAGAATGAATAAACACATACTGACACTTTACACCTCTTCAATATAATCTGATACAACTGTGAATGAATGAAGCCTACTTTCATTAAAGTCATAGTGTGGAGTTCAACCTAATCACTGATCACTGAGGCTGTAGTTTGTGCTGACGTGGGACTGTTTATTTACCTGCCAGCTGTTTTCTGAGGACACACCTCTCTGGACACGGATGATGTACTCCTGACAAACAAAACCAGTCCAGTAAGGTTTTCCATTATTTCATTGTTTCAAAGCATTATCGTGTTATCTTCTTTTTATGCGATTATACTAAAAGGTTCACACGTGACTCCAACAAAAGATGCAGTGTAAAATGTTTCAAAATCCCAAATAATGATGGATGTTATTTTGAAAACAACACTCAGCGTGTAAACATGGACTTTATTCTAACCCTCTGGGTTAATTCCTGGTTCTGGCTGTAATCTGAGAGCTGAGCTGCTTCACAAACTCTCAGGACTCGGGGTGTAAACAACCAAAGCCTTCACATTATGTCCTGTAACTAAATACAATCTGAGGGAGTGAAAGTGAAGGATTCTTAGAAACACAGCTGCTGGGAGGTGTTTGCCGGTGGCAGCAGCATGTGTATAGATTTACTGCCCTTTAAACAGTCACAATCGAAAATATAGTGTCCTACATTTATACAAACTCAGTGACCCACACAAGACACATAGTTCACGTGTTTATTACGGATTCCTTATAAATTACACAAACAGAAAGTCAGTCATGCTGTAGAGTATGTGTCAATAGATGCTAAGTTTACTACAATATGTTTATTCATTTCATTAGGAAAGCAGGAAGTAGCTTCTATTAGACTTTCTTTAGGTCCGTGACTCTTAATTAGTACCTAAAAGGAAATCATGATTAGCTTGTGGCTAGAAGTTTTATGAATCTTCGTTTAGTTTCACAGTAGAGCTCTGTTCTCAGAACTGAGTTGATGTTGGAGACACAAGTTCTGAAAAGCCTCCTGACACGTTTGTCCTCAAGCCAATATACATGATCTATTTCTGCATTCACTAACTGAAAGAGTTGCAGTAATGCGCACATAACTATGATTTCTATGAGAGAGCGTTTGTGTGAGCAATGGGATGTCTGACGTTAGCATGCTAAGCTAACCGTCCGCTCAGGTGATGCCAACAGGACTGTCAACAACAACATGCGTCCATTCTCGGACAGAGCGCGGCCGCCCTGTTTTAACAAGTTCTACATACACTAATCTCTTTTAGATGCTTTGTGAGGAGTAAACATTAGTTAGTTTCGCGTCGATTGGCTTCAGTCGTTCAGTGTCACAGCCTCGGTTTCAGTCCGACTGTCAGCAGTTTTCCAGTGGCTGCTACCAGGAAATTGCTTAATCAGTGACAGCTCCACGGCCACTGCCCGGCTGCCTGTCCGACAATGGGCCGAAGACGCCGCATCCCTGCAGGATGACGGTCACCTGATAAACGCTGATGGGCTTTTACGGCCGAACTCCAGCCCTGACGTCGCTCATAAAGGCAGGTTTGTGACTTTAACAGCACCAACGTAGAAGGGAAAGCAGATGCTCCACTGCCAGATAATGTGACGCAACGATGGACAACGTTTATAAAACGCAGCTCAATTACAAACACATCAGCAGCAACAGCTTGTGCGGAACCAGTGGCGCAGGTTCTGCGCCCAAACCGCAGTTTATTGCAGCCGTAACGCCGTCTATCTCTCACTCACCGTGTGGGACTGCAGGTTCTGACTGGCTTCGATCACCGCCGTCAGGGGAACGGTGTCATCCAGCAGCAGCCTGCCGGGGACGGGCTTCTCCAGGAACGACATCCCGGAGGCTCAAGAGCGGAACTCTGGTCCTAACAGTCCGTCCGTCAGCGCCCGAAACCGCCGGAACGAGCCAGAGGCGGCTCCCGCTGAGCGCAGGAGAAACACCAGCAGCGCAGGAGACGCGAACTAGCTGTTGAACGCTAGCGTGGCGTTGCTTAGCTTTACCGTAACGCCAGACAACACTGCGCAGCGAGAGCGGGGGCGTCATCACGTTAGTCGTCGATGTGAAATGGCGCTGAGGTGCAGCAGCGCCCCCTGCTGGTGCGGAGAGAGAATGGTTCAGATAAAAACAATATACAGCCCCGAATGTGTCCTGAGAGCTTACTAATTATTTTATTTACCAGTGTTTCTCTATGTTCCTGTCTGTTTAGCACAATCCCTTGGCTTCAGGACATTCATGGCACTATATAATTAAAAGAAATAACAGGCAGATTATTGAACGGTTTCACTTTATTCCATTTTGAGCAGAATCAATAAATGTTAACTTATAAATCACGAACTGATGGACAAAACTGTTCAGTAACTGTGTGGCTTCTTTCGCAAAAAACAAAAGCAAGTCAACATGACAAGAGTCAACATGAGAGTCAAATCCACCACAGAAATGTTACAAACCAGCCCTAATCCCTGACATGCCAGGGTGACCTCTGACCTCTGTTCATTTACTGGCCTGATCCTCAGGCATCATAACCATCACCTCCCCCTCCATCACCACCTTGTCCTTGACTGAACATTTCACAGCGATGAAGGCAAAGGACATTTTAATCTTGCGGATCTCTGCTTCTGCCAGAACCTCCTCTCCCACATACAGTGGTGCCGGGAACCTGATCTCTTGGTACAGGAAGATGCATCCACGACCGGGCATTCTGGTACCCAGCACGGCCGAGATCAGGCCATTGATGAGGACACCGTGAACAATAGGAGCCTCGAAAGAGGTGGTGCGGGCGTAGTCTGGGTCCAGGTGGAGGGGGTTGTTGTCACCTGTAAGCTCAGCGAACAGTTCTACATCACGGGGAGAAAACGCTTTGGTGAGGGAGGCTCGCTGTCCGATGTGGAGCAGCCGCCTGCAGGAAGGAGCAGCAGGGAAGGATGAAAGACACAACCAGGGTTTAATTATGCTCCATCTGAAAGTCATCCTGAAGAAAAATGATGTTCCTTCTCCTGCGTCAGTCCAGCTGCAGCTCTCGACTGTTTCCACTCAACGCCAACAGGAAAGGAGACACCTGAAGAGGAGATGAGACAAACCATTCAACCTGAGCAACAAGGTGGAGTTCCCCCTTCAGTCTGAGAAAATATCACCAAGATGCGATGTTTTGAATTGTTCTGCTGATGAACATATATTTTTGCTCGAACAGGTCTTGGTAGAGGATGTGAATGAACGCAGTCTACCAACCTGTAGCACCCTGAAGGCACAGGCCTGGTTCTGGTAGAAGCCGTTCAAAGTCAAGGAGCTCCACAACTTCACCAACCACCTGAAAACACAGACACACACATAATAAAAATATATATTCTCGTTTTATCCACCATCTCTACCAGTGTTTACAGTTCATCCTCCTGCTACTTCTGCACTTACTTGCTGTAAACACGCAGCACAGCAGTGAACGTGTCTTCATCGTACTTCAACAGGTCAAAGTTCAACGCTGCTCCCACCTAACGAGCATAAAAACAGATGCATAACAAGAAAACTAGAACATTATTAAACATCATTCATTTAAAACTCTGCCCTGGTGTGAAGCTATATTACCACCACGCCGTGCACGGTCAAGGTCTAAGACATTAAGACTAAGCCAAAGTATTCATTTGATTCATACAGCATCAGGCACGATGAGCTGAACGCAGAACTAACAGCAGATCTGATCCTCTCACCTCTCCATAAAGGGTCTTCAGACCTGTGATGATGAACTGCTTCAGTTCAACTGCACTCAGTTTGGTGGACTCATCCTCCAGCACGCTGAAAACACAAATATCTGTGATGGGTGGACACGTGCAGACCAGCATGCACATATTAAATAGATCTACACAGCACTGAGCACATGAGTGCTTGTAGCTGAAAATAAAGTGAGTTGACTCTTAAATGCATGAGATTCGGTGACTTACAGGCAAACCTTCATGTAGTGGTACGGGGAGGCGTTCTTCAACACAACCCGTTGGAAAACAGCAGCTTCGCCCTTTTCCTCGTCTCGTCTCATCCTATTAAACCATCGGTGGCTTCTTCTCCCTCAGGTGTCGAGCAGCGGGTCCGTCCGCTGAGATCACAGCAACAATCTGAGCAATTGGCGCAGTTTACGATATGAGAACATTACTTCAGTTTTAGCTAGGTGTCCTCAAGCTAAACTAGCTAACGGGATTAAACGAAGCTAGCATTAGTCACGCAGTTAAATGTGCTACTGCCAGCGGAAAAGCGGGTGCTACTGCTGTAATCCTCAACCCAAACGAACAAACTCACTCACCAGTAAACAGACAGAAGTTATCAACGTCCAAACTTTGGTCCAGCATGTGCTGCGCTGTCTTTTCATGTGCGCATGCGCGTCACGTCAAATACGCGTATATGACGTGATGCACCACTCTGCCTTCAACTCTGAACATCCAGGGGTTTCATACACAATCATGTTAATCTGTATTTAATTGTAGATGGTAATAAAGTGTATTTTACGTTACGCCCCTAGTTTTTTAAATATATTAAACAAAAATGAGACAAATCACCTGCAGAACACGTCTTACTCAGAATGTATTATTTGTGCATTGTGAAGTTAAATGTTCAGTCAGATCACAGCAGAAGACAATAACACCTTCATTCAAATGAAATGAGAAACCTAAATACAGTTAAATCTGAATGAATGTTTAAAGTACATCATGTTGACTGCTTTAGTTTCTTTTCAACATTGTGCGGGTTCAGAACAGGTTACAGCTGTTAAAGTGCATCATTATCTTCATTGAGCCTCTGCTCCTCATCTTTCCTGAACACATCCATTAGCACAGCTACAGCCTTTTGTTCAGGAACGTTTCTTAGCTTCCCCTGTATTGAATCCCTGCGCAGCTATAAAGTCCATGATGAGGTTGGCGGCCTTTCTGGGCCGCTCCAGCGACACAGAGTGGCCACAGTGCTCCAGCAGCTCCAGCCTGGAGCCTGGCACCGCCGCCTGCAGCACAGCCGCCCCCGAGACGTCCAGCACCTGAGAGACAGACACGCTAAACCACAGGGCAGCGCTCATCCTGCAGCACCGCTCATCTGACCTCATATGTATGTGTATTTACTGCGTCACTAACCCGGTCTTCTCGTCCCCAGATGATCTGCAGCGGTGACGTGATCAGATGCATGTGCTCCTGCAGCGCTAGGCGAGACTTCTCCTCGACGATTTCCATAAACACTTAACACACATGCAAAACAGAGGATAAAAATGTATGTTAATAATAAAGAGTAAAAACATGTGCTGCTAATGATGCTAACGCAGAGGTCTTAGTTCATGTGTGGGACCAGTGCTTCATGCGTTGCCACTGACATTCTTTGTAGAAACCATTGTTGGGCATCCTGTTGTCCAGCAGACCCTTCAGGACCTGACACACACACACACACACACACACACACACACACACACACACACACACACACACACACACACACACACACACACACACACACACACACACACACACACACACACAGATCAGCCCCAGCAGCAGTGAGTCGCGTCAGGTGGACACGATGGGCTCATGAGCGTCACCTGTCGGGGCAGGTTCAGAGGGTTGTGGCAGCAGAGTCTCAGCATGTCCTCCAGCTGCGGCAGAGAGCTGGGAATCAGAGGGATCGAGTCTTCCTGCTGCGTTTTCTCCAGCTCCTTCAGTCGACTGACGAACTCAGAGTCTTTGGGGTAAATCAGACCTGGAGGACGAGTCAGGGGGGAGTTTAGCCTTCAGCACCAGCCTGGTTTCACACAGTCTGTGCTGATCTTACCTGCCGGGCACATCAGGGTGATGCTGCACAGAGAGGAGGGGTAGGTGGCAGCATACACTCCTGCCACGTTCCCACCCATCGACGTCCCAACCAGATGGAAGGGTCTTCTATCCAGACCAATGCTCTGCACGAACTGCACAGAGAGACAGAGGCGTCAGCGCCGACGTGGGGAGGATGTGGGCCGGGCTCACGCTCCACAGGGAGAACCACGCGCACCTGGTGGATTCGGGCGACCTGGCCTTTGATGCTGTAGTCGTTGGCCCCGGTGCGACACGTCCCCTCGTGGCCCGGCATGTCCACACACACCACATGCTGGTCTCTGGGGAGGTGCTGGTGTGGAAAACAAGCACATCCAGTCACATATTCTCAGTTTGATGGTTCCGCTCCCCCCGTCCTGCTGTCTGTCACCCGTGGCTGGGGGCGGGGCCTCACCTTGACCACGGGCAGCCACATGTCCTTGCTGGCAGAGAAGCCGTGCAGCAGCAGCAGCGACGGCGTGGGGCCCTGAGGCGTCCCACGGCTGGAGTAGCAGAAGCGGTAGCTTCCGCTGTAGGAGTAGCGGACCAGCAGCCCCAGCCTGCGCCGGACGTACCTGCACAGACGACACATGAATCACACGGAGTAAATGCGTGAAGGGAGGTTTCAGCTAAGAATTGAACCTGACAAACCACGAGATCAATGGAGTAAAAGCAATAAACAATTTATGAATGAAAGAAATATTCAACATTGTTATTTTTCCTTCAACGTTTTAATACACCATGTTACTCATCCAGTTGTGCTTTCATTGTTCTTTGTGTGTGTGTGTGTGTGTGTGTGTGTGTGTGTGTGTGTGTGTGTGTGTGTGTGTGTGTGTGTGTGTTACGACACTACTTTTATAGCTCAGATAAAGTCCAGAAGGTGAGTTCAACTTTCACCTATATGAACCTACGTGTGCCGTCAGCAGAGTAACACTGCACTAACAGTTGCACTAACACAACTTGAACGTAACAGAGTCGACAACTAGAAGATTATGTGTTTCAAGCACAATTAGGTTCATTATTGTAGTTTACAAATTCACACACGTTCCTGTATTGGTGCAGATAGAATCTGATGAGTGTCAGCTCATTATGTAACGCCCTCTCATTATTATCAGACAACTCATGAACCTTTCCTCTTTGTACATGAACTGAAGGATTTAAATATTTAATCCACCTGATGACATCAGATGTCTTTAATATCTGCTGACACATTAACCAAAGGCCAGTCAGCGTCTGTCGCTCTGTTCAGGCTGTTTTTACCAGTTGTAGGCTTTGATGAGAGCTCCAGGCCAGAACATGAAGAAGGCGCCGAAGGCGACGACTGGGACGACCACAACGACTGCTGCCACCATTAAGGTTTGTCCAACACGGAAGTCCATCACTGCTGACTCCTTCAAGACAAAGCACAAAACACACAAATATCAGTTTAATCACCAAATTAACCACCAGAGTGACATAATTATTCTATGAATCAATTTATGTCAGTGTAACATGTAGTGATCACACACTGGTCTCATCTTTCACACAATTTTTCACTGTTTTCAGTGTGTTGGAGCTAAGCCACGCCCACTGCGATGACGACATAATGTACAGGTAAAACCTGGTTTGGTTCAGTTTAATGTTGGATTAAAGAAGACGAGAAAAAATTAGTTCCAATAATTGTCGACTTGTAAGATGATCTGAGTCTTAGAGCGAACACAGGTGTACGACGCAAAGCCCATTCATTTACGGAGACACGGAGTAAAACGTAGAGTTCCAGTAAGAACCGTGAGTAACACTGGAGTTTAGCAACAATAAAGAGGCAACTTCCTTTAACTGCTCTCTGGTTTCCTGCTGTTGAATTATCGATGTTATTCAGAATGTAAAGATAAAGAACCCATTCAAAACGGCGGAATCAACCGAGGTTGGTTTTAGATACATTATATTATACATATACATATTTACACATATTTACTCATATTTATATTTGTCTCGTGTCAACCTGAAAACGTCACGTTTCATGTCGGACTCCGCAGCTCAAACAAACGCCGCAGGAGGAACTAGAAAAGCATCTGCGCCAGTTTGGTCGTAGCGCGTTTATTATCACCTGTGCGGGAAGAAGCTCCACTGCAGCGGTGCGAGTCCGGCTCGAGCGGCGGCTGCTCTGCGCACACTCCGCTTCCCCGTTCACCCACTAATTACACAACCGCCTTTGAACTGCGCTCTGCCCCGCTATCCGAGGCGCGCTGCGTTCAGGGGCCGTCGGAAAGTCTAAGACGTAATAGACGGCTCTGCCACGCAAAGCTACAAGTAAAAAAGCAACGAAGCCTGCTAATATAAACCAAACACAGGCGTAGATCTAGTATCTGCTGGTTTATGCGTGTATGCACTGCAGGTTCAGAAGTTATAAAAATAAAATTAAATAAATTAAATACATCTGGGGACCGCATATGTGTTCAGTGTCTCGTTAATTGTGAGACAGACACTAGTCCACGTACTTGAGAAGAGTTCATAGAGACAGCAAACAAGGTTGAAAAGCACGTGACCAGAGTTACATATCAGGACCAAGGAGGCAGAGAGGTGAGTTAGAGGCCGATGAAGAGGCGCAGACAACACAACCAAGGCAGAGGACAGATAACAGAGAGGAGGTGAATCATCTACAGGTCCTTTCATCTGCAACTTTACAAACCACCTGCACTTCTGTCTATTTTAGAGCACGTCCATGTGAAAATACAGATACAAATACAGATGAACTGTATAAAAAACACAATCTTCTTGTGACGACTCTGTTTTGACTCAGAGGAAGTGGTATATTTGTGTTACAGATCCCGGCTCAATCCTCCGCGATGACGCCAGGTGCTATTAAAGGCCATAACACTTAGCAAACCAAAGAAATCTGTTTGTACTCGGGACTAAAAATACCCTTTTCTGGCTTTTCTTTCATGCTTCAGGAAGCAGCTGTCAGACGGTCAGATGAATGACACCACTGCCCAGGAACGCCAGCCCAGAAACCCAGGAATGCTTCACATTCCTGCCAGGAGTAGGTCAGCGCACACGCAGTACAGTGCATCCATAAAGCTGCTTCCAAAGCTGTGGTGGATGGAGTCCGATCACCTGAAGCCTCAGTCCTTGATCTGATACGGCTTAAAACCAACTTGTTTGTGTGAAAGCTGAATTTATATTAGTAGTATTTGTTCCAACATTTATATTTTATTGTGCTGTGTTTAATTATGAACAACAGTATCTAGTTCCTAGTATAGTTATAGTGCATGGCTTTCTGGGACATACGTCAAAGTGACCTGAGTTGAGCCACTGAGTCCAAAGCGGTCCTGATGTGTGTTCCTCCTCTAAAAGGTTGTTAAAACATTTTCCAAATGAATAAATGTAAGTTTGTCTTTCTTTTAGTAGATGAAAACCTGTGCCGTAGCCAGTGAAGTCTGCCGAATATGACACATGTGCACAAATTCATGAGTAATCTTTGCACAAAGAAATTTATTTTGTAGTGTAACATGATTTATCCAACAATAAAATCAGAAAATCTGTGACAAAGCTTCCTTCAAAGTTGCTTTAGTAACTATTCCATATTCCAAGGTAATGAATTCATGAAAATAAAGTAACAGCACATGAAAATGAAAAATCAGTCAAGCACAGACACTGTTTACTGGAAACACTGTGTTGTATTTAAAAGGACATAAATGGTGAAAAAGATCAAACAAGTCAGACTTTGAAGGACCTTGAAATCAGCATCAAACCTCTTCATGAAAGGACGAGCAGCAGTTTAGTTTTCAAGTCACACGTTTAATTTAAATTTACACTTCATTTTCTTTACAGGACAAATCCTGTGATGAATGAAACGTTTGCTGAAAAATGATTTTCAAACAGAAGTGGTAATAAAAGTAAAAACCTGACATTGTATTTGCATATGACCTGATGGTTTTAGGTTAGATTGTTAGAATTCAGCACATTTCAAATGGACTAACTGAGCATCTGGAAAAGCTTAAAACACTTATGACATAATATGTTTTTGTTTTATCTTCAGCACAAAGCAGGATTATAATGTTATATTTAGCAGCATAATGGATCATTGTAAATGATGAATTAAGCTAAATGCCAAGAGTTCGACTAAATAATGTTACATGACCGATCAAAAAAACTAAACTAAGCACAAGAACTCTTTAAATAAATCTATCAGACTTCCAGCTTTTTGCCAGTCCAGTTATTTACAGGTTAACAAATCAGTGCTTCATCCCTTTCATGTGACGTGTGCACGCAAAGTACACATTCACTAAACATCCAATTGGGATTATTAGGTTTGAAGAAAAGTTTAGAGTTTTGCTCACAGCTAATAAAAATAAAACTTTCTATCAGCGTCACAGTCGCTACTAAAGCAGCAACTGCCCATTATTTCCATATAAAGTACACACAAATCCTCACATAGAGAACAATCTAATACAATCTATTTTGTGAGTGAACCTCACAAAATGTTTATGTCCCTTGTGTCAATCACTGAACACCATGAATTCAAAAGCCCCAACACAAGCTCCTGTTTTTATTCCTGTGTATATTTGTCATCATCTTATTCGTCCCCTGGAGGATTTCCTGCACAAAACATCTGCTGAGTTCTGAAGGACTGCAGGCTCAAAGCAGCTTCACTAGCTCTCTCGCTAAGTGCTAATAAATCAACACCAAGTTTCACTAAGTACTTTAAACACATTTGTGTCAACTAAATATTTCCTCTTGCACTTGAAACACCAGAAGGCTGAGAACAAGTGACTACTGGAAGTAGAGTCAGCTCAATGTCTAGGTTATTTTAAACACAAATAACTCATCCGTCATCAATTTGTCAACTGAAAATATAACTGGAACAAGAAAACCAGCATAGTGTGTGTGTGTGTGTGTGTGTGTGTGTGTGTGTGTGTGTGTGTGTGTGTGTGTGTGTGTGTGTGTGTGCGCGCGTGTGTGTGTGTGTGTGTGTGTGTGTGTGTGTGTGTGTGTTAATGCTGACAGGGGGAGTCCAGGTTCTGCCCACACTTCCAGCAGCAGTAATGCTCATGGTGCCATGTTCGTCCATCGCTGGCCGTGTGAAAGGACTCACAGAAGATCAGCTGTGGAAGGAAAACCAAAGTAAACTGGCTGGTGCAGATGCAGATGTCCTCACGTATTTGACTCAAGTACTCGCGTCGCTACATTTGTCCTACGCGTGACCGCCGGCGTCTCACCTCGTCGCAGCCGCAGCATCGAGGCCAAACGGTCTGACAGTAGTGTCTCCCACAGAGCAGCCTGTGTTTGGACCAGAAGTAGACCAGGTCCACCAGCCCCTGGCCGCACTCCGAGCACGTGAAGCAGGTGGGATGCCACAGGGCGCCATGGTAACCGGCACGCTCCGCGTAGACAGCTGGGCTGTCCCCGGCGACCTCGCCACGGCAACCGCTGCATCGCTGGAGGAGAAATGAGGTTCACAAAATGAGGCTCTAGACGTCGTTACTGAGTTGATTTAGTGGAGTCCTTTAATTCTAAATAGAAAATATAGAAGTATATGTGGACAGACTGGAAATGTGCTGACATAAGTGTGTCCAGTGCTGCTCATGACTCACGTATTGGGCGCTGTCCTCCGTGCCGTTGGCGGCACCGGCAGCGGCGCTGGTCGTACTCGGGTCCGGGCCGCTCACAGCGTCCTTGTCGCCGTCGGCGCCGTCCTTCGCCTCCTTCGCCGCCCTCTGAAGAGCCGCTTCCCTCAGAGCCTCGGCCTCGCCGGGCAAAGCCACCTCCCCGACCCCCAGCACCTCCTGCTTGTAGCGCTTCACGAACAGCACCATGGAGCAAATCTACACACACGCGTCAGAGTCAGCAAACCAGTTCCATCATGAAGCGTGATCATCAGACTGCTGGAAGCTGCAGCCTGCCGTCTCTCACCTCCTCCTCACTCCTGAGGCTCTGGCATTTCATGGGGTCCTGGTCGTAGACGGGCAGCTGGGTGAGGAGCTGCCTTCGTCGCTCCCGGGCTCCACCGGTCCCTGAGACCGGACGCCGAGCGTCTGGGATCAGCTCCATGTAGCGCATGGCCTGTGGGGGAGGGGGGGGGGGGGGGGGGGGGGGTGCATCAGTCATCAGAATGGGCTGGGTTTAAAGCCACTACGACTCCACGGTCCTGCTGCACTCGCTTCAGATCCAGTTGCTTGGATGCTCTAGCACTAACTGGGCTTGTGGGTCTGTGTTGATCTGTTGCTGATGCTATTTACAGACGCAGGCTATTTCTCCAACAACACAGGAGCAAAGCACGTAGACGACGTCTGCAGCAGACCTTCAGAGCGCGGCCTCTCTGTTCAACCACAGAACGGTGCTCCGCTGCTCACTAATCCCTGTCATCATCATAATTACAGGCTGTAAACTCAAACATACTTGGGCCGTTTTTAATGGAAACCAGTTAACGCTGCTTCACATGCAGAGCTGCAGAAACTACTGTAAACTACACCTGCAATGAAAACACAGCTACCAGTCGTCCTCACCAGCTTCTGGCTGAGGCCGGCCGGCGCCCAGTCGTACGTGGTGGTCTTGAAGGTGGGGTCTTTGCGCGTGACCACCGGGTTGGTCACGATCATGCGGTTCCTCTTGTACAGGCGCAGGCCGCCGCCCCCTTTGACCTTGGCCGTGAGGTGGGAGCAGGGGGAGTCTGCCAGCAGGCGGCCCATGCGCTGGTCGTCCTCCGCGTCGCCTCCCAGGCTGTGCTCCGCCATGCTGCAGCCACAGCCCACGCACGCCTTCCTGCTCAGCAGAACGGGTGGAGGGAAAGGAGCCGAGCAGCAAACACAAATGACCAGAGGACAGAGCCTGGTTTGGTTTCTGCCTGTTTATGAGACTGTATTTAAAAACACTTTGTTTCGTTTGTACAAGACTAGAATCTTCACATCCTTTCTCATTCAACTCCAGCAACATTTCTGTTTTTTAGTTTAATTTGGTTCTCGGGGCCGATGGAAATAAGGAAAACCAGAATCAGCGAAGGACCGTACCTCCAAGAATGTGGCTGGAATCCAGAGCAGCTCATCTTACACGTGAGACACGCTGCAGCGCCTCCTTTTCCTGCTGCTCGGTGCTTTACAGACATCTGAGAGCAGACAGACGGCACAAACGCAAGGATTAGTGCACCAAAGGTCAGAGGTCACGCTCACACAACGCTGCTGATGACGATGCTAAAATAATAATAACATAATCCTTGTTTCCCTTTTGACTTTTACTCGCAGCAGCTCAAGCAGCAGGTGAACGAGACACGAGTAACTAATCATCGACCTCCCCAAAGTGGTGATGATGATGAAGATGAAGATGAAGATGAAGATGATGATGATGATGAGGAGGAGGAGGAGGAGGAGGAGGAGGAGGAGGAGGAGGTGCTGGATAAGACAGACTTGTTGTTTTCAGCATTTCACCCGCATCGTGTGAGGAGAAGGGAGTGAACGGCACAATGCAACGCGTACACGCATGACATAATGCATTCCCTCTCCCCGACCGCCAACCTCAGACGTCCCAACCACCGCGGGTGTTTATCCCCAAACCTTAAACTTCAGGCAAATTCAATCTCAGAGCAACTTTTAAGCATTAAAGCCTTTGAGGACGTAATAAGAAAAATCTGAAATGTGTTGAGACAAGATGAAAGCGACTCAAACACAGTGGACGGAGACGGATGATGATCTCACTGCTCCTGACATCATCTGCGCTAACGACTCCTCCAGGGTCTTATCTGTCCTCTCAGCACTTCATGTGTCATCTCCTCCTCAGCTCCACAAACCTATTAACATCGTCTTGTTACACGTGATTTGTTGAGAAAAGCCCGTCCACCCGACAGTTTGGTGAGAGTGAAGCACTACGTCAATTAAATTACCTAATATCACAAAATATGTGCAGATTGAATTTGTCACTATCTCCACACGACATGAGCTCAGACGCTCGAGGTTGACTCATCTAAACAACTCCAGGCGTTTCACAAACACACCGCTGGTGGATCAGCGACGAGCCCGACGGGCACAGGCCCAGAGGGGTCAAAGGTCACCGGGCTCCTCGGCCAAAGCGCTGCCTGCAGAGTGTTTGTTGTACGAGTCCCTTGTGTCTGACAGTCTGAGCTCAGTCAAAAGATGACAAACGACCTGAAAACGACATAAACACACATGAAACGATGCAGCACCCTCAGCATCCACACGCTGCTCAGTCAGAGACACTGGCTCTAACTGAGCAGCGTGTGACCACACGTTAACCTGGTTAAACTCGACTTCACCATAAACTATGAGGCCTCTGGTTCATTAGTTCCACTGTGTTTGAATCCAAATCAGCCCCTCGCTTGTTTCCCTCCGTTTCTTCACCTTTGCCCAAACACCGCTTCCTTTTTCCTCTCTTTGATGAGAGGAAACAGCCCGTCGTTATATACACGTTCTAACTGTATCTGTGAATGTGAGTGTATTGAGTGTTGCTGTGTGTTGGGAACACGGCTCAGAGCTGCTTTTACAGCCGCTGGCAGGAAACCTGAGGACTCGCTACCGTGCGTGTGACGCCTGCCCTGCTGTCACCAGGTATTAACGAGCTCCTCGCCCCAGAGACGCGCTTCTAGTGTAATAATCTCTGTATTTATAGACAGACACACAGGATGCGGCAGCAGACCCTCAGCCAACGCTTGAAGCTCCAGTCGCCGGCGTTGGTGAGGTCGTGTTCTCAGTTTGCGTTTCCCCTGAGGCTTAGCAGCTCCTCCAGCGCTGGGAGTGGCCGACACAGACTCACAAAGCTGGTGTCGACAAGCAGCCGCTTTGTGGACGATACGACAACGGCTGTCAGTAATATGAGCTGAGATTTAGGACGGTGTTAGAGAGAGAGAGAGAGAGAGAGAGAGAGAGAGAGAGAGAGAAGAGAGAGAGAGAAAGAGAGAGAGAGACTGAAGAGATAGGGAGAGAAAGAAGAAGAGACCCGACCGAGCTATCATATCTCCTCCCCCCTTCCTCGCTTCCTCTGACTGAGAGCGAGAGAGAGAGAGAGAGACCAGAGAGGCATCATCAGGCCCAGTGGTGAAGCTGCTAGAGGAACAGCTGGAGACAGGACATCAGGAGCAGACGCCTTGCTCTCATTAAGCAGTTACAGACGAACAGAGACGTCCACAGGTGGATGAGTCACGCTTGTATTGGTGACGGAGGCTGAGGTCAGCGTGCTTCCGTCTTTGTTTAGTGGCTGAAATCGGTCCCTAACTCATGGAGCAGGACTCAGTCAGGGACCAGTCACCTTCGTTTTCATTCACCAAAGCAGATGAAATGCTTCTATTCAGTCAAAACATCACAAAATTAGCATCAATGACTCAGTGATCATCAAAGTGAACAATATTACTACAAAAGGAACCGATGGCTGCTACAGTGACGTGATGTTTGTTTAACACCTGAGTCACTGAGTTTGTGAGTCACAGCAAAACCAGATGTGACTTGAAGCTTTGGTCAAAGCGGAAATGAGCTGTTACTCAGACTGAACCAGACGTGACACGCGGAGACACGGACGAAAATATGCCCAGTATTTATTTAATAACGCTACTGTGTGTGTGTGTGTGTGTGTGTGTGTGTGTGTGTGTGTGTGTGTGTGTGTGTGTGTGTGTGTGTGTGTGTGTGAGTGTGTGTCGCCAATGAACACGACCTAGTAGCTGCTCCTCACATTAAAATCTCCAAATCCATCTTAAGCTACTGTTCTTTTAAACTATTTGTACAATCAGTAATTTACACAGTTGAAGATGAAACGATGAAAAGGTTTGCTTTCATCTTCACAGTTTTCTAATGTTTCTGCAGCAGCTATAATTTAAGTGGCTAATCTTCATTTTCCACTAAGTACACAGCGCACAGATAAGTCTCAGGATTGATGGTACCGTGCACGAAGAATTCACAAGATAAACTTCATCCAGAAGCGTCGACTTCATATCAGGAATTCAAGCATCGCATTCAAAACACGTGAAGATGAATGTTGATCGTTATAATTAGTTGGGTTTTATGTTTTTATGATACAAAAACAGGTCAGAATGACTTTTTTCTTAATGAGAGTGTAGTTGGAGCAGAACGAGGCGTGTTTTCCTTCAGAAACGGGTGTGAGCTCTATATTTAGGAGTCAGATAAGCGGAGTATGTTGTAGGTGGATCAGAGCGGAGTCATTCTAAACCTGCCGGTTTGTGAAGGGTGAACTGCAGGAAGCGCTGGCAGATAAGAAGCTGGAGGTCACAGAGGAGCCGCTGCAGTTCAAGGCCCAGATCCTGGAAATTCAGGAGTTCACAGAGCAATTTCTTGCTGTTCGTGTCATTAAAAATGTTGCTGGAAACAAAAGTCGTTATAGTGACTTCACTTCTGACAGCGCTTCAAACTGAGGGAGGACTCAGTTATGACAATAGACTTTAAAGCCGCCCGTCGTGTGTTGGAGGTTATTTCCATCCCGGTGATGGCAGCTTTTCCAGCTCCGGGACATCAGACCCTCCGACAGGTGACGCTGATCTGAGGGGTCGTTTGTCTCGGGCTGATGTGACCTCTGGACTCATCGCCAGAGGCTGAATTACAGCAGGGATCAGTCAGAGACAATTGGCTGCTGCTGCAGAGGATCAGGTCCTCGCGCCGTGTGCGTCCACGGACAGATTTAGAAACCTGCAGCTGGTGTGAATCAGCCTGGCTTTTGGTTTTTGTGTTCAAGTAGCAGCAAATTTCCACTTGTTTAAAATTTTTAATATTAATAAGATTTTTTTTATTTTTCATATTTTCTACCAAGACGAAATACGGACAAAAAATGTCAAGCTTAGAATTTTTCCTCTTCAGTGTGTAACTGTTTCCAAACAGTAAATAAGCACGTGCGTAAGTGTTGGGCTTTGGTTGAGTTACAATAGGAGACGATCTCATACATTCAGAGTCACTTTATTCTATTAAACCTCATTTTATTGTATTTATAATGAGAATAAAAGTCCCTCCAGCTCATTAACCCCCTGCTGTGAGTCCACATCACCTCACACTGACCTCCTGACCCTCTCCTCATCATTCGTATAGATGGAACGTCCTCTGTCCTACCTTCTCCATAGCTGCGCTCACGTCCATGTTGTTCCGCGTCCGTCGCTGGTTCGAGCCCTCGCTCCTGCAGCTCCTGAGCTCCTCTGCTTCGCTCTCCCAGAACAATGAGACTTTAAATTCCTCTCCTGTCGACCACACTTCCTCTCTCCACGCCCACAGGCGCTCGGCCGTGGCTCTGCTGCACAGCCCACTGCAACCCAACACTGCAGACGTCCAGCGTCCAGCTGTCAAGTACTTTCCTTTGCACTTTTTAAACTCTGGTTCCTTTTCTTTTTTTTTACTCAGCGACAAAATTCACCTTCTCCTCTCAGTTTGTTTCCTCCTCCTTCAATGCTGCTTCACCGTCTGCAACCTGAACTGTGAAGGGAAGCTCATTTCTGCCTCTGAGCAAAGTGCAGCTCCCGTATTCATCCCTGTTGTCGGGCAGTGAATTCATGCCGCTCTGCTAAATATTACAGTAACCTGCAACATTGCAGCCGTAGCCCACGTATCAACACGCTGGAGAGATTTGTGGTCCTAAAAACAGCAGCTGTATTGTTGGTGCATGACTCCAGCTCCCTGCTGCAGAACAGGAGCTCGCATTGTTAGCGAAGCCCAGGTTTAGGAGGACTGGGGCTCTTCTCGGCGCAGCCAGGACCTTCTGGGCTGTTTGTGATTTTAATCCCAGACAAAGACAGAAAAGCCCTGAGGGATTCCCTGCTCGCACTCCGTCGGCCAATCACGGCCAGCCTGAAAAACTCCCCAGCCAATGGCACGGCCCAGATTCCTCCTCCTCCTCTCATTCTGCAGCTCTGTGGTCCAGAAATATGTGGACCACAGAGCTGAGCAGAGACAAGTTGGACCGAACACAGTCAGACAGGACACCGGGCTTTACAGGTCCGACCCGGGGCCACGGGTCTGAGCCACAAGCTCCCATCACACGGGTTCAGGTCCAAAAAGAGTTTTAATGTGATCCAGGCAGAGTCAAGCAGAGCTAAACAAACCAGCAGGGCTTCAGAGTCTAAATAGAGCATAAACCAGGCTTTTCTTTTAACACCACCTTTATAAATCCACCTATAATCCAAGTGAGATTTGAAACCTGGATAAAAACAAATTTGTACAGATGATGGACGTTTGTCTTCACAGACATCAATCACTACACAGTGACAGTGTGTAGATTAGAGAACAACGTTTCAGAAGCGGGTGAGGGATTTCATGTCCACCTGAGACGTCTCATTCCTGCAGAACGACAAGGCTGCAGCAGAGAGTTCAGCGGCGCCCCCTGCTGGTCGATGGGGGTTGGCGTCAGTGCTGCTTTGAGCCGGAGACACCGGAATTGTTCTCACTTTAATGATCTGCGGACGAACGAAAAAGTAATTTACAGATTCACATTTTTAACTCATACATTACATCAGAAGCTGTGATAAAGACGTGGCCAAACAGCTGCTCAACAGGAGCCTCAACATCTGGAACAAGATGATGCAGAGAAATGCAGTAAACTACAATATCCAGTAGTGTTGATTTTAATATTTAAACTTTAAATTTTGAACAAAAGTATGTTGTCTACAATGCGACAAGTAAAGATGGACTCGTTTCTATGACATCTTGTACAAATAAAAAAAACACCCTCTCAACATATATATAGGAATTTTAGCAACAGATTATTATTCTTTTATCTTATTAGTATTCGATCTTAGAAGAGGTTCTTCCAATAACCACATTCTCTGTTGTTTAAATTATTTGTTTATATATTCTTCAGTATCTCACTACACAAAAACGTGATTTGTGGCGCTTTTTGCGTTCCATAGTTGCGTTACGTACGCTGATTTGCGGAACAGACGTCCAGAGATAGTTTCACTTTCTCATGGAGAAATGGAGACTTAGAATTATCCTTGTATCCGTGAAAAACACGCGAGCTGCAAATCAACCTGCTGCTGCTGACCTGCTTTTCACTTCCACGTGATTTCAGCTCCAGGAAATGTCTTCTACGTCTGAAAACCTCACCTGTGTGATCTGCAAGGACATTTTTAATGACCCTGTTATTTTGTCGTGCGCCCACAGCTTCTGTAAAGGCTGTCTGGAAAACTGGTGGAGAGAGAAAGGATTTCATCAGTGTCCAGTTTGTAGGAAAACGTCGTATAATGATCCGCAGTGTAATTTGGCGTTAAAAAACCTGAGCGAGGACTTTCTGCGGGAGCGCAAACAGAACGAGGCGCGTTGCGGTGTTCACCAGGAGAAACTGAAGCTGTTCTGTCTCGATCACCTGCAGCCGGTGTGCGTCGTGTGTAAAGACTCCAGGACTCACACTGATCACAAATTCAGACCCATCGACGAAGCTGCACAGGATCACAGAGAGGAGCTGCACAAACGCCTGGAGCCTCTGCAGACGCAACTAGAGCGCTTCAAAAAGCTCCAAACTAAGTTTCGACCAGACAGCAGAGCACATTAAGGACCAGGCCCGGAACACAGAGAAACTGATCAGAGATCAGTTTAAGAAGTTTCACGACCTTCTACAGGAGGAGGAGGAGGCCAGGGTCGCTGCTCTGAGGAAGGAGGAGAAGAAGAAGCTTCTGGGGATGAATGAGAAGATCGAGGCTCTGAGCAGAGACATATTGGCTCTTTCAGATTTAGTCGAAGCGACAAAGAAGCAGCTGAGAGCTGAAGACGTCTCCTTCCTGAAAAGCTACAAGGCTGCAGTGGAGCGCGTCCAGCAGCGCCCCCTGGCGGAGGATCCGCAGCTGGCGTCAGGAGCGCTGATCGATGTGGCCGAACATGTGGGCAACCTGAGCTACAACATCTGGAGCAAGATGAAAGATATGGTGTCCTACAGTCCGTTGATCCTGGATCCAAACACTGCTTATCGGGAACTCATTCTGTCTGAGGACCTGACCAGTGTGAAATTAGGAGAGACACAACAGCTTCCTGACAACCCAGAGAGGATTGAAATGTACCATTGTGTCCTGGCTTCAAGAGTGTTTGAGCTCAGGAACTCACATCTGGGACTGTGAGGTCCTAAATGACAAATTCTGGGCCTTGGGTGTGGTCCAGGAGTCTGTCCAGAGGAGAAAATACATTCCAAAGGGATTCTGGGAATTGTGTCTCCTTGATGGGAAATACACAGCAGCCTCCCCACCACTACCCAACAAGGTTCTGTCCGTGAAGCAGCTCCGGAGGATCAGAGTTCGTCTGGACTTTGACAAAGGAGAACTGTCCTTCCATGATCTGGACACAAACACGCACATACACACCTTCAAACACACCTTCACTGGGAAGCTGTTCCCATACGTCGCCAATGAAAACAAGCTGCCGCTGAAGATTCTATTGGTGCCGGTCTCTGCATGTGTGGGTCAACACAAGTAATTTATCAACAGACTGATGGATTACTTTAAATCTTGACAAAGCACCATTGATGTTGTGGTATTTTAATGAAACAAATGTGTAACTGGGTTGGTGGCCTGGTAGCTGGTAGCTTAGTGGGAGGTTGTGTTTGCATTTCCTTGGAAAAAGACACCTTTGAAAATTGATGAAATATGAATCAAACATCTAAAGATAAACAATATGTGAATGTGGTCAGTAGATTTTATAACATTCTTTTTTAAAAAGACTTCATTACAAGAATTGTCTTCACTTTTCATATTCAGTGTCATAGTGTTCATCAGTAACTGTGGAACAACCTCGGAGCCACTACATTTTGTTTGATCAGTGTCGAGGGTCTGAATCTCCTGGTTCATCAGCCACAAAGTCACATTTAGCCAAAGGTCCAACGTAGAAGATACAACGATGAAGAAATGTTTGAAATACGTTTAAATTATTCCCAGTGCTGTTGTATAATGTGCCACAGAAAGAGTTTGTTCATGTTTATGGTTTGTCATTAAAGCTGCCATAATTAAATGACTATGAAACCTGTTAGCTTAAAAAAGGCAACGAGACAAGATTGAACGAGCTCTAAGACAGAATGAGGCTGCTGCTCAGTAACTCTGAATCAAACTGTATCCAGTTCTTAAATATGGTGTAAAATATGTCTCTGCAGCTCCAGATTCAGACTCATCCTTAACTCATTTTGCTTTTCCATTACACAAATTCAGTTCTGCTAATGTCTAGCAACAGTAAAAAGCTATTTACAGCAGACCAACATCAACAGGCGAAAAAAACAAAATCTAAAAGCCAGATATTTGTCTCAGGAAAGAGCAGAAACACAAACACTGGATCTACATTCATTGGAGGAAGTGAAAAGTGGTTCTGGACCTGGAAAAGAGAAATTCTTTCTCCGTTTAACTTCAAAAGATGTTTAACAGTTTGACTCTGAGCCTCAACTATAAATCATACTGCAACTTGTTTACTGCTGGTTTGGTTCTGCTACACCGAGACAAATGCAGGCAAGTGTAGGACGATCATTTCACTGAGCTCATGGACATGTGTGTAAACAGTCGTACAAAAAGGGGTAAAATGAATATTCCACTTTTCATCATTTTAAAATCCCCCATGCTGAAAGGGAGACAGTCGTTTCATAGATGTATAATTATGGCAATGCATTTACACAAATATGTACAGAAAAGACGATAAAAGATAAACAGATCTACTCCATGTTTACACTCATGTCCATGAGCTCTGGGGAAACGTCGGTGCCTGATCTGAGCTGTAAATGCATAGTGGGTCTAAAGAAGCGTCTTCATGCCTGTCCAGCATTTGAGGTGCCAGCAGTCCAGGAACATCAGACTCAACTAATGCAGCCTTCACACGACACATTTAACGTCTTCCTCATTAGTGCACAAGCTTCTATCTGACAGTTGAAACGACCCTGAACAACCAGGCTGCATTTGTACAGATCACATGGTCATTATCTCTAGATGATTTAGTGCAGCCAAGCAGGGCTAGAAAGTCCAAATTAATAGAAAAGAGCCAAAAAGGCTGCTCTGCTCGTTTTTCTCTCCTCCCCCCTCCTCACCCATCTGTGCGCCGCTCTCTCCCTGTGGCACAGTTTGGGCTTTAACTTGAGTTCGCATTAAAAGGCGCTGAGCTTCTCTCCTCGATGCTACATGATGATTCGTGGCTCTGGGACTGACTCGTTGATGGATTTGTGAGGCAGGACGTTGGCGCCATTCAGGTAAAGCTCGTCGTTGACGATCACATCCTCCCCCAACACAGTCACGTTCTCCATACGCACCTGTGGCCAAAACAAGCTTGACTCTGCTTGATGTTTTACATTTCATATTCGGACGTGATTTCTGCGTGGAAGCGGCCGTGGGGTCCGTCTCTACTCACCCACTGGCCAACAGAGGAGCTCCACCCCACGATGCAGCTCTCCAACCAGGAGTGCGACCGCACCCGTGCTCCTTTCAGCACCGTGCAGCGCTTTATTCTCACACCATCCTCCACAACCACGCCAGCGCCGATGGTCACGTTGGGGCCGATGGTGCAGTTCTCCCCGATATGAGCAGTCGGGTCCTGCACAGGAAAGAAAAGGAGGACAAAGAATGATGGGGAGCAGTTCTTTATTTGACCAGTAGCAGCAGCAGCGAGCTGCACTCACCACCAGCACATTGCCAAGAAAAGCAGGCCCTGTGTGCAGCCTCTCAGGGGCGTGTTGTCTGAGCGACTGAAGGTACATGCACATCCCTGTCAAGAAGTCTTTGGGTTGGCCGATGTCCATCCAGAAACCTGCAGACAGACGGACGGCAGACAGAGGTCACACAGAAAGCCTCACTAAACCAGGAGGACATTAAACAGAGGAGACTAAACTCAGCACGCTGCTCAGTGTTTCATCATGGTTCCACTACAACCTGGATTCACATGTCTGGACTACAGCACAGGAGGGAAGCTTTTCCTAAAGGCTTTGTTTCACATGAAAGAGGTCGAGGATGTAGAGCAGCACCAGTGACACATTCCATTGGCTCATTTGGATCACAGTTAAGTCCAGGCTTCAGTTACCAGTAACTGACTGATTAAATGGTGAAGCAGGTTTTGACACCACGTCTGAGGACACACGTGATCCATAAACTCTTTCAGGAGTCAGCTTTCACTGCTTTCATCGGTGCTTCTCTACAACAGGTTCCTATAGAACTATAGGGTTCAGATGTGAAGGTGAACACTTACGCCTGGTGGAGCTGTGAGCTGCAGAGACCAGAGCGAGCACATAAGTCAACCTCCAAACATTCTCATTCTTTACTGTTACCACTGGGTTTCCTATATATCCAGTACAGTAAATGTGTGGCTCTTTTTTGTGCTTCTCCTTTAGTGCTAAATGTTTATTAATGATTAAGTAATACAGTAGTTACCCTGTAGCTCCATCGCATACAGATGTCCTTCCCCTGCCATGACAGGAAAGATTTCCTTCTCTATGGATGTTGGTCGCAACTGCGCAGACGTGAAACAAATCACAGCCACATACAAAATAAAGTCTAAAAGCTGTGCGTGTGTGTGTGTGTGTGTGTGTGTGTGTGTGTGTGTGCGTGTGTGGGTGCGTGCGTGCGTGCGTGCGTGTGTGCGTGCATGACTCACCTGGATCCTGCTGAGCATGCTGGGATTGAAGATGTACATGCCAGCGTTAATCTTGTTGGAGACAAAGACCTGTGGTTTCTCGACAAAGCGATGAATCCTCCCACTGTCCGGCTCAAACACCACCACGCCGTACTTAGAGGGTTCCTCCACCCTCGTTACCTTTATTCACACACACACACACACACACAATACAAAATACTTATGTCAAGACCAAGACTACCTTACAACAGGAAGCAAAGCAGAACACATTTTTTATAACAAAACCATCAGTTCACATTCCACTAAAAGTGGCATCAAAGCCAGGGTTTTATAAAAAGAGCTGGAGAGGTTCAAAAACATTGTGCTGCAGGCAGCAGCTACACATAAGGTAAATACACCACCCACCACAATGGTTCCCTCCTTCCCATGGTTGCGATGAAACTGCAGCAGGTCTTGAAAGGGAAAATCACAGATGACATCTGAATTGAGGACGAAGAACGGCTCGTTGTCAACATTTAGCAGCTCCCGAGCCAACGCCAGAGGACCCGCTGTGAACAAACACATTAACATACCCTTATTTTGGCTTTGCTTAATGTCACATTATGAATCTTACAACCAGACATGACTAAAGACACTGGGCCACATGTTGTCCTGACAAACTTCCACAGAATAGAAGAGCATCTCATTAGATTAAGAAGAAACTCACCTGTTCCAAGAGGCTCCTTCTCATGAGACAGTGAGATACGAATTCCAAGCTGAAGGGAAAAACGTGAAATGTTTATCCACAAAACATTCATCAACTATTCCAAAAAACAGACATGTTTAACCTGAAAACATCAGGCATACACAGACTTTAATTTTAATTTAGGTACATACTCTCTTCTCCTGGACTCGCATCTCTCGCTCCAGCAGGTCTGACATGTAGCTGACAGCCAGAACCACATGGTCCACACCAGCCTGTGTACATGCACACACACACATAGAGATACAATGACTTCCATGATAAAACAATAGAACATGGTGAGTTACCAGTTCTGTAAATCCCTTTGTGTGTCCTGTCAGTACCTTGACCAGCGCCTCCACCTGGTGCAGCAGAATGGGTTTATTGCAGAACTCCACCAGTGGCTTGGGGACACTCAGGGTGAGTGGTCGCAGTCGGGTCCCATAACCCCCAACCAGGATCAAAGCCTTCATGCTTCTGCTGTTAGCTTCCGTTACCAAGGCACCAGCTGCTCATCAATACCAAGACCAGAATAAGCCTGTACAGGGGAGAAGAGGGGGGGATTTCCAAATAACTGTTAAAGATCCAACAAAGTTAACGTCCATGACTCTGAAACTGATACAGATCTTCTAGCAGGGTACTCATTATTACTCACATCATAAAGGTTGGGGGTCAAAGGTCATGCCTCCCTAAACCTAATATGAAGCGTTTGTTTCCCTGTGCAGTTACAACTAACATAAGGAAAAAACAGGGAACATCATCCACATACATTCTTTGGACACAGGAATCTTTCCATTGAGGGATTTCTTTTGTGAATGAGATGACGTGGAATGGCAACGGCAAGTAAAACCTGTTTAGTCCTTGAGTGCCTGACTTAAAAACTGTGAACCAATCGGATAAAATATGTTTGCCGGCCTGGTAGATTCAGCTTCTAGAAGCAGATTTCTGCTCTTTACATTTGCAAAATAGTAACTTTTTCCATATAGAAGATGGTGACGTCTTTAGTCGGGTTGTTAGTAATATTGTTGACCCACATCCCAAGAGATCATTCAACATCCAACTCTGGTTGAAGGCTCAGATTTATTTGTCCTATTTAAGAGTTCTACACCGACATAACAACACACAGAGACGATGAACCAGGACAGAGGGAGAGATGCTCAAAGTAAAACAACCTGGATCCAGCACAACACCAGCAGTTACCTTATCGCTAAAACAAAGCTTTTACGGCCATAGAATCGCTTTACTAACAATATGTGATGTAATCTGTGCCCTTTTAAGTTAGATCTGTGTGATAACTCATTGTATAAGTACAGACTGAGGTCTGTCAGAATAACTCAGAGTATGTAGCCTACTGTGGCTAAGCTAGCTAACTAACTGCTGACTTAACTAACAGCAGTTTAAGTCCCGGTCGTCTACGGACTAGTTGGCATCAGCTCGTGTCTTCAATCTGTGTGAAGGCGAGTTAAACATTAAAAACTCACCGGGAGATTTATTCACCAGGTGTTCCACAGACTCGTGAATTACTGAAACTCTGGAAATGACACGTAAGATCGTTCAAATAAGACTTTTTTGTTTAGTTTCCTGCTTTGCCGGCATTAGTCAAGTCGGACGTCAGAATATAAAAACATCCGGTCTGACTTTTCAAAAGAAAGGTTTTTCCGCTACTTTTTAAACTGTGTCTGTCTAAACTGAAAGCATGTCGCTGGTCATAGCAGCGGGCTTTGTCAGTGTTACACCAGGAAAAATTTGTTTTTGCAGCTACATTAATAGTTACACATGAAATCATTATACGATCTCATTCACTCGTTTTAATTTTTATTTTAAAAATCCTATGGTTTCAAGTTGGCTAGTAAATCTAGCAAACTTTATAAAATGCATTCAACTGCTATCACTGACTGGGGAACCTTTAATTCATTTGGTTTGATTTAACAAGTAACAAAGAACACAAGTGTATAAAAAAATATTGAGGGGAACACTATGATTGTAATTTTATCAAACGACGTTACAATACGTTCACCGATGTTACACATACTTACACAAACCTTCGTTTACATTGTGGGACCGTCCCTGTCATTAGATACAGTGGTTTGACCCAAATTGATGTCCCGCCTCCAAACGATATTTCACCAATCAGAGAAAAACAGCGTGGCGCCGACGTGTGCAGGTTACCGTACTTCCGAGAAGATAGCGCATGTAAATATATAAAACTGGCAGATGTCATATATGTTTCTGTGTCTGCTTTGTGCATGAAACACCACCACAACAATTATTAATTCATTATTGTATATTAAAGCTGAGAATAAATAATACAATATGAACTCAATTCCATAATTTTCAGTCATACTGCCTTTTTCCATTTCCGCGTTTGTTCTTGTGTGAAACAATTTGTCTGCTCATGTCCATCTACAGTCACTTTCATCTTTAATAAACCTGCAGAAACAGGCTTCATGCTGTGGATTCATTCAAGTATGAAGAAAGTTCCACCATTTGCAAATCAGGTTGATTTGAGGTCTGAGGTCAACGGCTCCAGTGGAGGTCACAGACGAGGGCGATGTGGTCGGAGGGATGAGCCACACTGGGCAAAGCCTCGTATGTGGTGACCTCCTGGTGACTGGGCAGCGGAATCATCTGCTCCACCTGCACGGACACACACATATACACACACATTAAGTGTTAGTTATCTAGTTAGCACAAGTTAACAAGTCCAGTGTGAGAGACTCTCTGTTAGTGTCCTTATTGTAGCTAATTTCATATAATATTGCTTTGTTACTTTATTATAATACATTGTCAAACAAAAGTATATTATTACAAAGTACTCTTAGCACCTGCATTCTGTCTGGCTGTATGAAGATGTAGTCAAGGCAGCCATGAAATCCTCCAACATAGTTGGTGTAGGCTGGGTGACCACAGGCGCTCAGCATGGGAGGGAGGGTGGAGAGGAGCTCCATTCTGCAGGACTCCTCTGGTCCTGAGCTGCTCCAGTCTGCATGTTGCTCAGGAATTTCACTCTCACTCACCAGCTGCAACACACCTGAGACCAGAGGGGAAATAAATACTCAAGCATGCTATATTTCAAACACACAATGCACCATGCAGGATTGTGTCAATGTGCAGTTTCTGCAGGAGATGAAAGCTGAGTGTCGGCTGGCGTTTGTCACCTGAGTCAGGCAGGGAGTTGAAGTCACCACAAAAGATGAGTGGGGATCCAGGTGCAACCTCTCTGATGACATGACTCAAGTGTTGCAGAGCCACTCCCATCTGGACCAAGCGAACGTTCCCTCCTTTAAAAGCAAATTAAATTAGCACCTACAGCTTAGGTAACGGGGTCATAACTGAGCTCTGTGATGAGTGAGGGTGTGTTCACAGCAACATGTTGTTTTACCTGTGGGATGGAAATACAGATGAGTGTTGGCCACACAAACCGTCTTGCCTGGTTTACTGATGTCTTCCAGGATACTGACCTGTAGAGCAATGAGTGTGTCACAAAGCTGATGGGTCTCAGAATATGGCAACTGATGTTTTCATACTCAACAAAACTATTGGTGAAAATTTCATCTAAACCACCATATTGTAAATGTTGTATCTTTCAGCACAAATTTTAGATTATGGAATATAGTCACGTGAAATATGAATAAACTCTTCCAAACTTCTATATGTTATCTGTGAGTAAGAAGCATCTTCTTTCAGTAGACTCCCTAGAATTGTGCTTGTAAAATAGCAAACTAACTAACAGTCACATCTCACAGGAGTCGTACCTGCAGTGCAGTGGACCTCTGCAGTATCTTCTCCTTCAGGGCACTGTTGGTAGAAACCCTTTCCAGCAGCTGAGAATGGATGGGGTCAGATGTCAGTGCTTCACTCAGAATGATGTCATGACGGCTCAGCAGCCGAAATTTTGATCTAAAACAACATGTCATATTCAGATTAAATTACTTAGTCCAGGACTGAAGGAAAAAAAATCCCAATTCGAGATAGTGGTGAGTGAGACAGAAATGTGAGATGGCGATGACTTTCTTACCTGCGGTAGAAAGTTGCAAGTCCTTCATACTGCTTCTCTTTAATCCTGAAAACACCGTCCAGACCAAAGGCATCAAGAGCTGGAATGAGACTGTCCAAAAACACTCCTAAAAAGACAACACGAAGAAGCACAGAAAGCAGATTGGAAATTACGATAAATGACTTTTGAGTTTGCAATAATTCTAATACACAAAAGCATGACATGTGTCTGATATAAGGTTTTTCCCAGTATATGTATGGGAATGAGCTGTAATATTCTAATTGATTGAGCCCTGACTACCTTTGTCGACCTCCTGCAGACAGAGGACGTCAGCATTGTATCCGCTCAGCTCCTTCTTGATCAGGTTCTGCCTGTAGTCCAGCTGCAGGGCGTAGGGGGCACAGTACGGGTAAAGCACTGTCTTAGATAGTTCTGTCTGGGCATAGACATCAGCCAGGATGTTGTAGGACACCACCCTCACAACCGGCCACTCCACCACTTTAACAGTGTACAGGTGTCTGTTGTCAAACGTGCACGCGCCTGGTCCGGCCTCCACGGTTCCCACAGACACCAGCTCCTTGGCCACACCGCTACGACTGCCGTCTTTGGGGGTGCAGCGAAGTTTGAGCCTGCAGCCGATGTCCTGGTTGGATGGGACATGGACTCTCCCGCATCCTGTGTGGGTCCAGCCTGTATCCTGACCTGGGACTTTGTCATCAGCTTCAGGACTGTGACCAAAAAAGAAAAGGATTAATTGCGGCATATTCAAAACATTTTTAGATAAACTACTCTAAATGTGAGATTGTGTGATTCAGTTACCTTGCGTTTGGGACGTTTTCCTTGTACCACGTGAACTCGCAGTCTTGCAAGTCGCCAAACTCAATCTCCAGTTTGGGACAAACGGGGAAGCCTGCCAGCAGAGACACCGGCAGCTCCGCGGTGGTGAAGGTGGGAGGGTTCCTGTGAACGGAGAACCTCACGTCTCCCACGTGCAGCACGGCTCCGTCCTGCCACGCCTCCGAGTTCGGCACCGTGTCCGGCACCTCGCCTCCGTCCACACACAGCTTCACCAGGGCGACCTCAGCGGCCTCGCTCGGCTGCTGCACCAGGTTCTTCTTGGACTTCTTCGCCTTTATTTGGGACTTGATGATGCCGTTGGAGATCCGAGCCAGGACCTTGGCCAGCGGCTCGTCCTTGTCCCGCAGCATGTGCTTGTGGCTGCCGTCCAGAGAGAACGAGATGGTGAGTTTGGGCTCCCCCGGGAGGCACCTCACCACGGCCGGCTCCATGCTGCAGAAGAGGCGGCAGGCTCCAGTCAGAGTCCTCGAGTAAAGGCGGGGGAACAGCGAAAGAGCAGAGGGAAGGAGGCTAAACATGAAGTCTCCAGTGGCAGCTAAGCTACGCTAAGCTAAGCTACGCTAAGCTAAGCTACGCTAAAATAAGCTAAGACACGGCATGTAGAGCGGCTGCCACAGCAGCACAAGGATTACAGCGAGAGAAGTGCCACGGCGCTGGGTTTAGTTGGGACTCCAGTGGCCTCACTAAACAAGCAGATCATACGGACATGAGAAATTACATTAATAATCTTAATTACATCTAAACGTAATATTTTAGTAGTTTCATAGCTTGGTTGATCAGTCAGCTGTCACTACTTTCCCGAAGTCGGAAACGGCGTCTTCTTCTTTTGAATCATTTGATTTCTTCACTGGCCTTGAATGCATCACTGCCACCCAGCGGACAGAATTAGTATTACATCATCATGGTCGAAAACCACTGCACAAAGTAGATTCGGATACAAAAGAAACCAAGGATAATGTATATTTTTTCTACTTTTGTTATTAACTATACACTTATGAATTATTAAGTATGGAATGCAATATTATTTGTCTTTCATGTTATCAAGTTTTATTTTCAAATTGAAATTTCAGTTTTCATTGAAGTGGACAAGGGACACACCACTGCTTTGGTTTATGCAAACAGTCATTTTAGCAAAAAAGCTATGTTTGAATAAAACAAACAAGTTAAAAGTATAGGTGGACAGGAAGATATTTTATTCATATTCATTATTATTCATTATTCGTACTGCATTTATATAAAATTGTAGGAAAATCACAATAAACATGTAATTAAAAAAGTACTAAAACACTCTCATCTCACTGATTGTTTTTCTCTGTAACATTTTCAACACAGCACTGTTCAGGGTTTGGGGGGAAGTAAACGTGGGCCTTGTGCTCTTCGTCATGTTCGATGTGTTTGAGGTGGATGACCATGTGCAGGGCGTAGGCGAGGACCAGCAGCAGGATGAGGGAGGTGACGAGGCCCATCAGGATGGCTGGTGTCAGGAAGGTGGTGCAGCTGCTCGCTGGAGAAAACTTACCGGAGGTGATGTTGAACGCCTGAATCTGAAGCAGACACAAACTGTTGAGACATACAGCTATACACTCTCAGCTACATGGAGGCACAGTGTGTTGTAAACAGCCCCCTCTGTCAGTACGGAGCTTCTGCGTCGTACCTGGAGGTCGGTGAAGGTGACGGCCCAGCGCCGCGCCTGCTCGGTGCTGGGCAGCAGCAGCGTGCTGAAGCGCTGCAGGTTGCTGACGTGGAGGCAGTGGTAGGAGGAGGACGCCGGCGCATACACCTCGGTGACGTTGAACACGGCCTCTTCAGAGGAGTTGTAGAGCAGAGAGACGCTGTCGACGGAGAACCACCACTCAGCTGACGACTCAAAGAAGGTGTTGGAAAGCTGCAGTCTGGCACAAGAAGAGACGTCTGGCTAGTTTCGGCCTACACCACCATGATGTACTAACTATAGACGCATGCAGGTGACGGTGACACATTATTCCTCTGACCAACAGGTGGTGACAGTGCATCCAGAAATGCAACGTAGCAGATAAGACTGTAAAGAAGGAAGTGGACGGCTGACAGCAGGTGGGACTAACCTGATAAACAGACCTCTTAAATCCTCCACGTCTCCAAACCTCATTACGAGTCTGGTGGGCACAACCACAGTCAGACTTTAGGCACATGTGACGGTAAACTGTGGCACCGTTCATTCGGGTGTGCGTACGTGGCCTTGTCGCCGTGGCAGACGGACTGGCTGGTGTCGACGGGAGGAGAGAAGGCCCGTTCTGTCAGGTCCAGCTGCTTCTGCTTCTCATATCGGACTGACAGCTTCCTGGCCTGGAACAGGATGCATGGCTTCCCATTGGTGAACACCTGGATGGAAGAAATGTGTAGCGTAACTAATGAGAAATACGGCCCGACACGATGAAATATTTGAAATAATATTCATGAAGCTTTTTGGCTTCGCTACTTGTTTACTAGACTCACCCTGAGAGGAGGGAAGGGAACCGCAGCTCCTGGCGTCTGAAGTAACTTCCTCCGAGATGCATCTGGAGCCTGAAGGTTTTTTTATGTCAAAAAATAAAAATATGCAGGATATGCAGAGTTATAACTTCACTTCTTTTATAAATGAATAGACATTTACCTGCAGTTGACTGAGCATTTGGTCTGCAGGTACCAGAGCTCGGCTCGTCCACACCCGTCCGTCCCTCCAGGCTGTCTCCTCGTCTGGAGAGAGCAACAACACTCATTTAAAGGCATCTGAATCAGGTTCTTAGAGGTATTCATGGTTATTCAGGTTGATAGAAACATGGTTTCACTACTGCCTTGATTTGCTTGGGAACTATTTTCACTGTCATGTAGCTACGATTACTTTTATCAAAATTATGATTTTAAAATTAAAAACATTTTGTGGACGGGATAAGATGTGGTGGTGCAGATTTAGGATGGGTACATGCCTTGGACTGTGGACACAGGAGCTCTGTGAACAGAAATAACAAGTGCTTATTCATTTATCCTCTTTTGTTCACTGAGTAAACATAAAATCTAAAAATTATATGTCACATGTTACATAAAAACAAATGCGTACTAAAGCAGCTCCACTAAAATGTAATAAAAATCAAGGTTTAAGAGCGGGACGACAGGAGGCGTTTTGAGTATCCACCGTGCATCTGGGTGGTCCAGTGACCCTGTGGATTAGAGCCAGACCAGTCAGATCAGTCTGGCATCGCTACTGAGACGAGCCACTCTGACCCAGATTAGTGAAAATGAAATAAGACTCAAGCTTAACTATAATCTTAACACCAAACAGCAGCACTGATCGCTTGTGTTATAAGAACGCACCACATTTATTCTTTAGGATTCATATCCCAAAAAACTAAATACTTATACTACTTATATAAAGATATATAGCATTATATATTACCCAGAATGAACTGGAAGTTCATTGGAAGTTGGAAGTGTGGAAGTGTGATGAGCTAGAAACAACAATTTTAGAGTTTTAAGATCGGCTCTTCTGTATTAATCAGAACAGATATCAGACACACAAGTTGAAGCAACAAATACAATTACATACAAATACATACAATACATAATACAAATTATTACATCTGTTAGAATTTGCATGAGGAAGGTGGAAACGTTGTTATATTGTTACATTTTCCTGTTTACTTGTTTCAGCCTGTACATTCATATTCTCCGGCCTGAATGTTTTGGAATCCTCTTCATTTTTCCAGGTTTTATTATTTCTTGTCTGTGGGTCTTCGTGTTCTTCTTGGTTACTGGTGTTTGCTTGAATTCTGAGGAGCCCTGTTTGTTTTTCTGAGCATTACCATTAATCTTCCCTTGTTGTATTTCTCCTCGGTGACAGCTGTGGCCACGGGTGATTTTCAGTCTGCATATTCCATATTTTTTTTAGAGGAATCTGTACTTGTCTTTCACATTCCCAGTCACCCTGACCTGTCCTCCATGTGTTCTCATAACATGTATGTTATTTTGTTACATTGAAACAGCTACAAAAACATCTCTTTGTAGCATTTCAGTGCAGTGAATAATAATCAATCATGTCTTGTATAAAAAGTATTAAAAGTTTCTGTCCTGTCAAAATCACATGAATGCTGACGTTTTGAGAATGTCTATAAATGTTTTTATCTTTTCACAACTGATGGTCAAAGTGCATATTTGTTTGGTGTGAGTTAAATGAAGCTGTATCATGTATTGTAATGTAATTTAATGTAAATGAGCCCAGTGCACTCTGCCTGTCGGACTGTAGACTGGACAAAATGTGTTTTGCGGGTCATGTTGAAATGTCTCTGTTTCTCTGGTGTGATTAATTTTATGTGTATGTTGGAACAACAGACACTGACTTGTTAAATCCTTCCTGATTCACCGTTCTGCCAGAAAAGAGGTTTAGCTCCTTTTTATATACTGGGTCAAAACATAGGACTGTGGATTGTGGGATTGCACAGATTACATAATCATACAATCATGACTGCACACACACACACACACACACACACACACACACACACACACACACACACACACACACACACACACACATACGAGTGATGTGGTGGTGGCTCTCAGCATCTCCTTCTGCACCCAAAAGTTTAAAAAAATATACACCACAAACTACACAATAAAACAACACAAAGCAACAACTTCATCTTCTGAAATTTTTTGTTGGTAGCAAAATTAATGATGTTGAGCGTTTCTACTAAACTGTCATATGGAAAGCAGAATCTGGTCAGTTGAAATAGTGGAGTTAGAGCTGAGGGAGGTAAAAATTAAAGGGTCATTGAGGTCAAAACAACTCAGTGATTATAGTAAAGCTACACTCCTTCTCTGTCCGTGTGTCTTCACTCACCTGGCAACAGGTTCATGGTGGAGACAAGTAGATGCCTGGATACAGAGGAAGAGGAGGAGAGAGAGGAGCTGGATGCAGCAGTGTCTCCATGGTGAAGCCATCGCTGTAGTGACCAGACTGTGATGCACAGCCTCTTCCCTCATAATCTACTTTAATCAGCCCACCGGCCCTAAACCCCCTGACAGACTCATAAATCAGCCAATCAGAAAAGGCAGAGAAAAGAAGCGTCAAACAGGATTGGAAAAGAACCAACCTGCTGGTTGAAGACATTTACTTTTTGACAAAGTTAGTCATCAACATAAATATGATTCCATATAATAAATAGAAAAAATATTAATAATAAAAACAGGTAATTACAATATGTTTGATGAATTTTCTCTGCCTGCATTCGTCCAGTTGATTTAAAATACACGACAAAGATGCGAGGCATAAAATTGAGATTATATCAATTCTAAAAGACAATTCTTCCTGCAATAATAATCATGTAATCAGTATCAATATTTTCCTATCAGAAATGCTGATTTTATAATATTTTGGAAATAAATGGCCTATATAAAAGTCTAGGCTATAGTTGTGTATACAATACATATATTATAATTTAAACATTAAGACAAACTCTTTAAAGAAACTATAGATATAAATAAATAATCTATTTACCATTTATGTGAAAACATCTACATATTTTCCTGTGGTAAAGATTCAATAATTCGTATGATACTTTCAATCAGGCATGTTTTGGGCCATCCTCGTCTGGGGTCCTCAGAGTACAGATTGCAGCGGTGCATCCTGGGCCCTTCCTTTCCATCCCAGACTCGCTTCTGCAATCATGGGTACGTCTGGAACCTAACTCTAAATAAGGCATTATCTTTGCACTGGGTTAATTATTTTTCGTTGGTGTTGTATACGAAGCAATTGTGACAAGCTTATGTGCGTTTGTAACTGAAAATACATTTTAGTTTATTTAAAAACTCATTCACTCTTTTACGGCCCATTTTTACCGCAACGTGGAGCGGCCATAATATGAGACACAAGCGGCGTGTTAGCATTAGCAGGGTTAGCATAGTAGAATGTACGCTATTACTATATTTTAAACAAATGTAGCCCGCATTTCGTATGTTCCTTTTTACCGACATCACCGTTAAATGCATTAAATTTTGTGTGAAGCGTTAGATTGTCCGTTTTGAAACGCAGTAACGTTGGCGTCTATCACAGTAAATAATGTGATTGTGGGTTTTCTGTACCGTAGTTGGATACGTTTGTCATAAATGTAGCAACTGTAGGAAATACACCCGACAACCGTGCTGTGTGTATTTTGTGCATGAAATCATAAAGTATAAAATAAAGGATGTACGTTTTACAGATATAGCTAGGCAGTAAATCTAGGTAGAGCAATATAGTAGGATTTTGACACACCGTGACATGGGGGCAGATGGCTTATTTGTTAGATTTTTAAAATTTATCAGTTCAGTTTAATAGGTAGTCCTGCCTAAAAAATTTTTGCGGCCGATATTTTGCTTCTTAGTGTCATACCTGATGTGTACAAGGGGGAACGTGACTTATTGCAGTATTGTATTTTGGATGTTAAAACCTTTTCAATTAGTAGTTGAAGAACTAAATCAGATTTAAGGAGCAGGTACATTATTAAATTAAATTTCTGTTGTTTTTGTGTTTCAGGAAAGTGTCGTGGTCTGCGTACAGCCAGGAAGCTCCGTAACCACCGCCGTGAACAGAAATGGCACGATAAACAGTACAAAAAGGCTCATTTGGGCACTGCCCTGAAGGCTAACCCCTTCGGAGGAGCCTCTCACGCTAAAGGAATTGTCCTTGAGAAAGTGTGAGTACTCTTAGATGGGCTGAACCTTGAACTTTTTATTTGTGGTAATTTCATAATTTTTACCATAACGGGTACCTAGATTGCAAGCTTGTCGGAGCAAGGAGCGCTTTTTACTTGATTTATGGTTGTAGAATAATAATAATAATTATATATGATCTGCTGATCATATATAATGTCAGTAAAGTGTATCTTGAGTTTGAATTAATTGATGTCATATTCTATTACAAAAGCTTAGCATAAGTGTGTATATAGAGTGCAATCTTGACACTCCAGGGTTATTAAATTAAACTCACTTTTAAATGCATGTTTTCCCCTTTTTGTAGAGGTGTGGAGGCTAAGCAGCCAAATTCTGCCATCAGAAAGTGTGTGAGAGTTCAGCTCATTAAAAACGGCAAGAAGATCACTGCCTTCGTCCCCAATGACGGTTGCCTTAACTTCATCGAGGTGAACATCTGTTTTGTGTTTGAGTAATAGTTAATAACACTAGCTACCACTAGTATGATAAAATATGAGCATGTGTAATAGACAAATTCTCACTTTACGTTCCATTCTGCAGGAAAACGATGAGGTTCTGGTGGCAGGTTTTGGACGTAAAGGACACGCCGTTGGTGACATTCCTGGTGTTCGCTTCAAGGTGGTGAAGGTGGCCAATGTGTCCCTGCTGGCTCTCTACAAAGGCAAGAAGGAGAGACCCAGATCATAAACAGTCGATGCAAAATCAAATAAACACATTTTCAATTACAGACTTTTGTTTGTTTTTTTTTATGAATGTTTTCATAATCAGTTGGGAAATAAAATTCAGATTGCTTTATTAATATCTTTAAATGTATTATGATTTTCCTTTTTAAACATGTTCAAAAGGCACTTTTACAAACTAAAGTTTGTAAAAGTTGAAATAATGCATCTTTCTCTGTTGAAATGAATCAGATGGAATAAAATGAACAAAACAGGAAAGAAAAACAATTATTTGCAAATGTTTAACAAAATTTAAACTGGACAACGACGGTAGAACTTTTAGGTTTTCAAAACAGTCCATCTATGTGTGTGATGACTTCAGAAATAGGTTTAGTAGATCAGAGTACCTTAAGCCCCTTAATATGAACAAGAAGTGCCTTCGACTTGTAGTCATGTACTTGCATTTTGCATTTAAGTGATACCTATATAAACGAAAGCTACAGGTCACACTACATGGCAGAATGGAGCGTGTGGCCATCAGGAGTTCATCATTGAGTTTTCACCTGTCAGCACCATAATGTGTGTGGTTCAACTCTGCAGTATCACTGTTGATCTGTTCAGTGCATGAGGGGTAAATATAGCAGCCGGTGTCAGATCCCCGTCCCTGAAGCCAGAGCCATGTAGTCGACAGCTGAATCTTAGAAATAAAGCGACGTTTGAGCCAACGTTCAGTGCTCCAGCATTAAACTGAGTCTTTTCTAAGACAGGGACGTCAAACTTGTGGGTGAGTCATATTTATACCTGGAATCTCGTTTGGGAAACGCGTTCATTAATGGAACCTGGTTGGTTACACAGCTCTGGTTTGTGTCAGGTCAGAGACCTCTCCTGCCCCCTTCAACAACAACAGACCCTATTTTAATCTGCAGGAGCTTTACGGACAAGAGGAGGGAACCAAATCAACAACCAACACAAAACCACAAGGTAAAAAAACACAGTGACCTCATTGGTCACCATAGAAACCTCTCCTGACCTTAAACATGATTTTGTAAACAGTGTCATGAGGTACATGTAGAGAAGAAAGGACGAAGGAAAATAAAGCATTCCCAGCATTTTAATGCGAACAACATGGAGTTTGAGCTCTTTGGATTTGAGGACGGCGATGAAGAGGATGCAGCTACTCAGTACATGATTGAACAGAGTCTGCTGGAGAGCAGCAAACAGAGGGAAACCCACAAGGACTCTGCAACACAAGGAGGCAGGAGGTTAGTTTGTCTGGGTGAGAAGGAAATGACGAGATCTGCTTCTTCTTTCCCCTCTGCATCAGGTTTTACTAATGAGTTCACGAGTTGTTTGATAATGTTTTAATTTCCTCAGCTCCAAATCTGACTCTGCAGACAACACGATCATCACTGCTATTCGACAAGGTAATGGAGGAGGATGGGTGTAGAGAACAAAGGTTTAGAATGATTTTTCTGAATTAGAGATTGACTAAGCTTCCAACCAGCTCACTGTGGAGTACAGGTGATTAGTTCTAATATGATTAATACCATGTACCAGGTGAGCAGTAAAGAGTCTGTCGTCCCTCAGGTAACGAGAAGCTCTTAAAGAATCTGTGTGTCAGAGAGAAAGACAGGTTTTCACAAGCAGATAGCAGAGGTTGGATCCCTCTGCATGAAGCAGCTGCTCAGAGCAACCAAACCATCCTGGAGCTCACACACAAAGGTTTGTGTCCACTTCCTGACTGTGTTCAGCCTCTCTAAGAGGAATAATCCCAGTGTCCTGTCCTGCAGCTTCAGGCCCAGACTCTGTGGAACATCGTACTCTCCAGGGTCAGACTCCTCTCTTCCTGGCTGCAGAACGGGGTCTGATAGAAAACGTCTCCTTCCTCCTCAGACATGGAGCCCAGACGGACAGTCAGGACCACGACCAGGACTCACCGCTGCTTGTAGGTACGCTGGAAATAGAGGAGCCTGGAGAAACCATTTCATCAGTTTCTACAGCCTCTCACCTGGATTTAGGCAGTTTAATCATTCTTCCAGATCTGCTCATCTTTATGCTTCTCCATGGACTTTGGTTAAGCTTGAAGTGTTTTCACATCTAACATTATTGCAAACCCACAGTTTTTAGATTCGTTTCAGTTTTAGAAACAGTCTATACTATTGTCAGAAATTGTTTTCTCCATTTCAAATTCTCTCTGTTCCTCTGCAGCGATCCGTTCAGACCACATCGACTTGGTGAAGCTGCTGCTGCTGCGAGGCTCCAGCGTGAACCAGGAGGGCTGCTACGGCCGCCGGCCCCTTCATGAGGCCTCACGGTCGGGCAGAGCAGCACTGGCCACCCTGCTGTTGGACGCTGGAGCCCGGGTGGATCCTCGCAGCCACTACGGCCTCACGCCGCTGGCTCTCGCTGCTCAGGCAGGACACCTGGAGGTGGTGGAGCTCCTGCTAAAGAGAGGTGAGGAGTGCGGATGTGCTCAGAGGTCATTTCAGTGTCTGCAACACGTAAATAAATCATTGGGAATTGAGCAACTGTTCAGCTCCTCCTGTTCTGTTTCTGTTTTAATCCTTATGTCACACTCAGGCATGCGTTTTTTTGTTGCTCATCATTTTGGTGGTGTTACAGCTGTTGGCAATTTTGTCAAAATGCTAGTGGAGACAAGTAGATGCCTGGATACAGAGGAAGAGGAGGAGGAAAATCTAGTTTTTAAATTTAAATTTTTAAAATCCATTGACTTCTATTGTCATTTATACAGAAGTTAGACATTTTGTATACACTGGAGACCCTTGTGGTAGTTTTGGGAAGGTCTGAAGTTGTTAAAGTGACTTGCAAAAAAAGTAAAAAAAAAACATTTATTTATGATGATTTTATAACACTTTTTCATGAGCGTGGCAAAAAAGGGGTCTCCAAAGGGAGTTTTATGGAGGAGGGCATGAGGGTTAACTAGAAGATAAATGCATCCTTTTGTCTCATTGTAGAGAAAATGTGAAGTGAGACAATGGCGAAGCCTCTAGTGTTAATTTAATCTGGAAATAAAACAGCGTGTGACCAGGTTTACAACTACATATACTCAACACATCACCCAGTCCTCAGAGTGGCCTTGTCTCGTGCTGTGCAGGAGCAGACGTCCTGTCTCAGGCCCAGGACGAGGCGTCGGTCCTGTACGAGGCGTCGGCGTGCGGAGATCCCGCCATCATCAACCTGCTGCTGGAATACGGCGCCGATGCCAACGTGGCCAAACACACAGGACACATGCCGATCCACCGCACGGCGCACAGAGGACACCTGGAGTAAACCATCCTCACAACGAACACAATACACATTAGAAATGGAGCATTTTATTATAAACACCCTGTAATTATATGGCTTTTAATTTTAAAAGTAATTACCAAAGTATCAGTGTCACGAGAACTGTAGCTTCCATTGTTTCTGTATCGGTGCTTATACAACCTTATACACTACATACTGTAGTTGCTCCATGACACTAGTCACTTTGTTTGTCGTTCAGAGCTCTGAAGCTGCTGATTCCAGTCACTTCAATGCAAGACGTAAACGACAGCGGGATGAGTCCTCTGCATTCTGCTGCTGCAGGAGGACACATGCACTGCATCAAGGTGTGTGTTCACGTGATGAGATCGTAGTTTACTACAATATAATAAAAGATTAATTTGTTCCAGCAGCACATAAGCACATCTTAACTTAAACATCACCTTTCCTAAGAACTGAACTTTCCCATGGTGGGATCAATAAATCTCCCATCAGGCCTTGCTGGATGCCGGTTATGACCCTAACTACATGCTCCATCCCTGGGTTCGCCGAAGCTACGATGACGAGAGGAAGTCTGCACTTTTCTTTGCTGTGTCCAACAACGACGTGCCGTCAGCCAAGCTGCTGCTGGAGGCTGGAGCCATGGCCAACCAAGACCCCGTCAAATGCCTGCAGGTCTCTACGGCAGGGTCCTCATCAGCCCCCACCCATCACCAGTGAACGCATTCTCAATTACTCAGAGTGTTTAGTCAGATTTTCTTTAATGTCTTCATGATGTAGCTTTTGCTCATCAATACGCATAAAATGCCTTTGTGTGATCTTTGATTCTAACTCACAGACGCTTGTTTCCAGCTTGACTTGCTTTTTACATACTGAGCTGATGCTGATCATCTGTTGATCCATTGTTTAGTTACGTTTGTCTTTTAGGTTGCTCTGCGTCTTGGAAACTATGAGCTGATCAACCTGTTGCTGAGGTATGGAGCCAACGTCAACTACTACTGCAAGATCAACACCACACACTTCCCCTCTGCCCTGCAGTACGCGCTCAAGGATGAGGTAAGTCTCCTGATTCGAATATGGGACTGGATTCAGAACCGTATGTTACACAAAAAGGTGTAATATGATGGATACTGTTTAATCAGGCCTTTTGTATGTGTAGGTGGTTCTCAGGATGCTGTGTAACTATGGATACGATGTGGAGCGCTGCTTTGACTGTCCTTATGGCAACAGCTCCCATATACCTGAAGACTACGAAGGATGGAGCTGCAGCGTGATCAAAGACATGATGGTAATGAACGGGCTCAAGTCCAAACTAGTTTAACTTAGTGAAATGTTTACAGTACATAAGGAAAGTACGGCCAAAAGATCTCATTGTTTGCTTTGATTAATAAGTAGTGTCACAAATTAAAAGTGTGTCTGTACACTGACTTTCTTTTTCTCTATGGACAAAGCACATTCATTCACTTGCTTTAGGACTTGCTCACCCTGGTGAGTTAAGGCACTGGAGGCGTTACTGATGAAGCGCTGTCCCTTTGTCTGTCAGTGCAGTTCTGTGAGGTGATCACCGTCTCCTGGCTCAAACACCTCTCAGGCCCCGTGGTTCGCATCCTGCTGGACTACGTGGATCATGTGGTCCTGTGCTCTAAGCTGAAGGCGGCTGTGATGGAGCAGAAGCAGTGGCCTGACATCTGCACGGTTCAAGGTGCAAAAATGGGGTCTGGGATGATAGAGAGTGAAGGCTAACTTTGTTGTGTGGCATTTAGGGACAGTACAGAATGTAGGTCACTTGTACTGTTGTTGAACTGTGGATAAAGAAAGAATTAATGTCACCACCAGGATTAACGTTGGTCCTTCTCTCCAGAAAATGCCCGCAGTCTGCAGCACCTCTGCCGTCTGAGGATCCGCCGCTGCCTCGGTCGACTTCGCCTTCGTTCGCCGGTCTTCATGAGCTTCCTCCCGTTACCGAGCCAACTGAAGAACTACATCCTGTACCAGGAGTACGACCTTCAGGGCTATCAGAGCAGCACGCTGCGGTGACCCAGGCCAGAGGACACAGAATCACACCCACATGCAAAAAAGTAAAGCTTTGATTTATTTTATCAACTCTTGACCGACTTTTATTAATAATTTGGTTGTTTCTTGGACAATGACTCTGTCACATTAAACACTGTCACTATAAGCTCAACATAAATCTAAGAAATAGACACTATTATAAATAAACAATACTTTCTGTATTTGGTTCTATGAGATTTTATTTCATCTTCTGTTGGATTTGATGTCTGGTGGGACTTATATACACCATGTGGACATAAGGACCACCTGCCAAATACTGTGCTTTTCCTCCCTTCAGCTTCCAAAACAGTCAATCAGATCATTATTTACTCCTGAAATAAAGGAGCAGCCAAAGGCAGAGCAGCCAAAATATCTGAGAAAAATAAGTTGTCAACAATGAAAACAACATTCAGTGATTCAAGATGCTGCCTAAAAACCAGATATAACCTGCTACCGCTTGTACCTACAGGAACTCTGAGGCTAGAGAACATTTAACCAGTCACCTGCAGACGCGCCCTTAAGAAGAAAACCTCAACTTACAGAACTGTCTTGTGTTCTTCCATTCATCCTCAAATATGCAGACTCCTGCTGGAGCTGCGTGTTGGACAGGAGGCTCCATCTCTTCCCACAGGAATTTTGACACTCTTAATGTTTACTGACAATTAATTTTGTGTTCAAGTCCTTGTCATCGTGCACGTGATGCGTTCAGGCCACAGGCCTCCTTTGTTTAGTCAAAACTAGAGGAAGCCACTCATGTCTAAAATATATAGACACTTTAGCCTGCAAAGCAAAACGATGCTAAAATCTAAGAATTACTGCCACTACAGTATTAATGGAGCTGTTCCTTAATAGTAACATTTAATTATATAGAATAGAAATTAATAGAAATATGGATTTTGTTTGAGCTGTTCTTACATGAATTAAACAGAGCATGAACATTTAAAAATTTACAGAAATATAATTTGAGAGACTTGGGAAGACTGAACTAGTCCTGAGTCCGGTTAACGTCGTTCAGGGCCTTCATCCAAGTACTTACACTTTTATTGAACTACTGCATTGCATATGAACAGTTTCATAAAAAATCCCTGGAGAGTACGATTATGTTTTTCTACCCGTTCAACCAGATTGAGCGAATGCGTCACACATTAATTACAACACAAACCCGAAAGCTTCTGGCAAGATTTAATCTCATTTCCTTCCACTGTTCTTACAAACAGTCAGGATGAGGTCAGACGAAGAAATTATGCTAAATAACTCTGAACAATCTTTAGGCTAATATCCACAAATAAATATCACAATCTGAGGACACGTGGACCATCACTGCTTTGGAATCTGTGACAACAATGCTTGACACTGTGCTGAGAACAGGCTCAAACAGGAGGACGGTGATGTGCATGCAGTTCTTTACCAAGTCCTTAAATGTGAAGTGGAAACAAACAACAACAAAAAAAAAAAAGAAAGATAAAGATGGCGTCAGCTCTAACTCACACAAACACACACGTGCAGGAGCGCTTCCCAGCAAAGCGCCGGCTCCAGCGCAGGCAGGGGTTCAGGTCTGAAGCTGTGGAGGTTTCCTTCACTCAGCTCCACCTGGGTTCAGCGTTGGACTGGAACCGCGTTGACGCGACTGGACTTAGCTCTAATAATACTGTTTCACACTCGTTGATGCTGTTAACTTCTTTTATACAAGTTATACATTTGGAGGAGAGACGTGTAAAAGACATAACATTTACCCACACACGCGGGCAAAGGTGCAATAAAAAAATAAATTATCACCTCAATAAACCAAAAATAAAATATTCATATATGTTCTCTCTATTCCAGCTCGATGTCTGAGTTTCTGTTGTGTCCAGCAGGGGATGGTGCTGCATCACCTGGACCTCTGCGTAATCAGATCAATGGAGACGTGTGGCAAACTATACTGACGAGATAATGCTTTGTGTCTTGTGTGGCCACATTTGAGGCAGTAACTAAAGAAGCATCTGTCAAATTCCAGATTCTGCTGCAAATTAATGACTGGTGCAAAATATTAGTAACTAGTTTGCTGCAGGGAGCATGAATCATAGTTTTTTTGGGAGTTCGCACACATTTGCAATGTTTGCCGTTTGAAGCACATATGTTTCTGATATGTGACATACATATATATTATTCATACATATTGTGATTAACCATATCCCCCAGCCCCACTTTAAACAATAAGGCTGGTACAGTATACTGTTAGTTATACAGTCAACAAATCCAATGAAAAGCTCAGAACCAACAATGTGCTCATCATTGTTACCACTGCTTGGTAGCCGTTCTGGAGCTTCTCATCAACTTTGATATACGAATAAAATATTTATAAAAATGTACATTTTAACATCTACGACCTCATGACTACTGGCTCCAGAGCTGCTACCAGGTGAAAATCTGCAGACACGCCTGAGTGAGTCCTAGTTTCTGATTGTCCCTAAACGGTTCTACAATATGTCATTCAGCACCTCCACTGACACCTTACTGCATGACATTAAAATAATAAACACCTGTTAAACACAAACAAACACACATCCCACATTTCAAGGTCACGTTACAGCAGTGAATGCCTGCACATATGAGTTCATTTAACGTTTAAGTTTTTGTAATAGCTATTATTTTTTTTCCCTCAGAAGATGCTCAGTAAACCGGAGGAAGGCTGAGTAAACTGGACGACCCTGCATCTGGTGGGACGCTGTGTGTGTGTGTTTATATAATGCTGGAGCTTGTTAACAGACTACAGAGACTTGTGGCACAGACTAAACAGATGTATCAGCCTCTACGCTAGTCTTTTAGACTGATAGAATCAATTCATTCTTGCTTTTGATCTTTTCAGTGGATTTGTTGAGATGCTTTCAACACAGAATATCACCAGATCGGAGTTGGCAAACTGACACTTATACTTTTGATATTACACAATAACCCAGGTGATGATTTTACAGAACACTGACTAGAGACATTTCTGAACAACGCCTCGAAACAGACAGTTAACATTTTAAAAAGGATCTATATTTTCTTAGAACCTACTTATAATGCAAGTTTGCACAAATCTCTTGATTGCAGTGGGCGGCGCTGCCCTCCTCACTGACAGAGGGAAAGGCTGCTGTCAGTCCTCAGCGTCTATTGCTTTAGCAGATGATTGGCTGTGTTTACCTGTCCAGGTTTGGTTTGAAGGAGGAGTGAGGAGCAGTCGAGGTGAGTCAGGGTGAACTTTGGAGGCGCGGCCCCTGGCCTTCAGCTGATTGGTCATTCAGAGGGCAAACATTGTCCCATGATGCTGTCCAACAAATCCAGAGAAAACTTCTCCCAGAATGTGTGTGTGCATTTTCGGCCATCTATCTTTGTGAGGACCAATATGAGTCTTGGACCTCAGAAGTGATGACAAACTGGTGCCTTTCAGCATTTACACCATGTAAGGAATAGTTTTTACTGCGCTTACCTAATATTAACATTAACCAAGCTAAGTCTGAACTTGAGATAAGCTTGTGTGACTGGAAAGCAAGACCAGGGAAAGCGGACCAAATGGGCTGTTGCTGCAAGAGCTACAGGCAGGTCCTGCAGAATGTCTATGGCTGATAAAAAATCTAAAATCTTGACCATGACTTAGAGTAAATATTCTTCCCTTGTTATTCCAATCTTATCCAAATGAGACTTAAGACGTACAGTGATCTGAAGGGGACTAAAGGGTAAGGGGTGGAATTCCAATGGTTACTGTTAGTAGGTCCTCACATGTATAGAGAACAAGCTGTGTGTACGCTGTGCAGAGCCTCACACACGGAGCGTCTCCATATCAGATGGAAGTTGCAACCATTTCAGCTCCATTGTCCCACCTCACGGCTGTTGCTATAGTAACTACTCAACTGTAGGATGCCCATGTTGCCATGGTGATATCCTGGAGAACCCTGTTCCATATTTACAGCCAAGTCCGTATTGACTGTACAACCTGAACTAACTTTAAACATGTTCTGTGTGCGTTCAGAGCTATGGCAGGTTGTCGTCTCGCAGGCTCTCAAGGATATGGATCAGGTTCTCCAGGCCGAACACGTAACCCCGGTCTGGGCCGTCGTGAACAGCTGTATCGCCACGGAAACCCTTGTAGGTAGAGTGAGCAAAGTCAATCATACGGACGTCCACCGGCTGCTGAGGTGTGGGGGGAGGTGAGAAGTGGGGAGGTGAGGATGTGGATGAGTCTGCACGTGGGTGAGGTGAGGGGGGAGGGGGGAGGAAGGAGAAGCAGTCTGATTTGGAGGCTGGGGCCTGTGCGGGAGGAGGAGGAGAGAGGGTGGGAGGAACCATCAGTCCAGATCCCTGAGAGGAAACTGATCCTAGGTCTGGGTTGTGGCCGATGCCTGTTGCACAGGAAGCATCAGGGGCCAGAGGAGCAGGGCCGCAGCGAGGCTCCGCAGGGGCCACGGGAGTCTTCAGCTGCCAGGCTGCATGCTGGCCAGAGCCGAGGACTGATGGGCCGTCAGGTTCCTACAGGACACATTCAGATACAGAACAAATCAATGAACAGCTGAAGGCATGAGAAAAAAATCTCCTCCAGTGTCAGATTTCTGTTGCTTTCAGGAAACATGAAAAACCTACTGTAAATTGTTCATTTAAAAAAACAGGACTTGATGAGTGGGACATTGAAGAACAGGCGGACCAACTCAGACTAGACCTGAGGATAATTCATTATACAGTAGATCCAATCCAAAGACATGTGAGGCAGGTTTCTCACCTTTCCCTCGTAGATGATGAGCAGTGAAGAGGAGTAGAAGCGGTAGGACGCCTGCCTGTCTAGCACCGCCTTCAGACTGTGAAGCTTATTCAGGATTGGCTCAAAGAGGTCCTGCCTCAGGCCCTTCCCGTTGTGCATGTACTGGTAGAGGGCTTGGCGGAAGCCTTCGATTGACAGCCCGCGGCCATAGTACTTGTTCCTGCACAGGTAGTGACCAGTGTTGAGCTGATACACCTGCAGAGACGTGCAAATATGGTTAGAAAAAGCTCATTCCCCCAAATGAGCCAAACACTTACAGTATAAGTCTGCCTTTATTTTGAGCCTAAACATGACAAGACCTATGGATTTAGATCAAACCACTCCTAAATAACTGATCAGAATAAGGTCACTGACTGCTGATCTAGTGGCCTGAAGAAACACAGCTGTAGGGTTCAGAAACAGGTTCAGTGGACCATCCTTTCACCTGCATGCCGCACACTCTGACTCCCAGCGTCGCTGAAGTGCTCTGCTCACATTTCTTCATCTGTCTTGCTGCCTTCTCCTCGGAGGCGTCATCCCCGTGCTGCCTGGTGCCCATCTTCAGGTCCAGGATGCAGGGGATACGAGAAGTGGTGAACCACGTTCTCCAACAACAGGAACTCTGGTTAAAACACTGTTAAGAAGCTCTGACCTGTAGCCAATCTATTATTTTCATTTCTTTTTTTGGAGGTGAACTGAATTAAGCATGTAGTTTCACAGGTGATTTCATTTTCCCCTTTGTGATGTTATTACTATACTTTTCTACAGACAAACATGCGACTTTTTTTATCTACTGTCTGTTTAACAGCTGGCAGCACCCCAGTCCCTTTGAAGCTCTAAAAGAAGAATACTGTGTCATCAATGATGATCGCTGACCTCTCATGACTTTAATCATTTGCACCGTGTCTGTACAGAATCAGAACTGACAGTAGCCCTTGTTCAATGTTGAGGTGTGTGGATTATATAACAGCTGTGTTTTCCAGGAGACTGGAGTCAGATCCCTTTGAAGCTGAAGATCAAAACGCAACCTTTAACCTGATAACCTCAGACCCAGGCTCACAGTCTGACTAATGTTCACAGCGTCTTATTGTGCAGTCAAACACAGCACTGTACTGGAAGACTGATCCATACTGATAAAAAGTAAAAAGAATAATATGGTCTCTTTTTAAATTGTTGTCGAGTGCCAGTAGCAGCTACCGATTGGAGGATACTGAAGAGTCTGCGGTCCTTGGACTCGGATCTCATGCGGCTGAGCTGTTGTTTGTGGCAGCGGAGGCTCCAGGGGTTATGGCTGATTTTCTCCAATGTCACACCACTGTTCCAGTCCAACATCTGGAAGGGAACGTCCGAGTGAATCTTCGTGTCGAGCCTCGGACTCTTGAGCTCTGCAACACTGGAAAGCAAAGTATTTCAACCACATGAGTAGATACGATGTTTGGGTCTATCAGAGTAGTTAGTTTAGTAGTTAGTTTTAATGACTGAATAATGACTGGTTTGATTGCTTCACTTACCTGTCGGAGTTGTCCGTATCGTGCGCCTCCCTCCTGTCGGGACGCTCGTCCTTGTGGTCAGAGGAGGAGCGATGGAGGCTGCGTCGGGAGTGTTTCCTCCTCGGCTGCTCCCTCTCTGGTGGCTCACGGTCCTCGTGCTCCGCTGTCCCTCCCTCCATGCTGCTCTCCACATAGGGGTAGGCCACCAGGTTGATGTAGCCGTCAGAGTCGCCCTCGAAACAAACCAGCACCACACCTGAGAGGACACAATGAGACAGAGACAGGACGTTTAGTGACAGCAGATGAATCAAAACGACAGAGAGAGGAGACAAAAGCAACAAACCCCACTCTGTCCTGTGTTTGTTATGTTAAACATAATTTGACGAGCTCAGCACTGTCTCATCACTGTTATTTGAAATGCTGAACATTTGCTTTTCGTCCAAATTTAATTTTGCTGTTGGTATGTTCACTAGTAGCAAATCAACTGTATATAAGAATCCACACAGATACGACAAGTGCCCCATAAAACACAGTGAGTGTAGAGAAGGCTGAACTTCTTCACCACCTCCACACCAACAACAACAAGGAGAAATTTAATTTTAGAATGTCGAAGGGGATGAAACAACCTTGACAGATTCAGAAAGTCGACCCCTGGGCAGCTATTTGTCTGTCTGTGTGCTGTTATTTAATCAGCAGGACAAAGGTAGTGGGCAGAGATCCAGGGCTAAATATAGACTCCCCATGAAGTGTTGTCATGGCACTGGAACCCACAATACCAGCAGGGCAAACAGGTAGGAAGACAGACAGTCTGCAGTGAAGGCAGCATAAAGAGGCTGAGAGTAGAGACCCTTTCACACCCGAACTAAAAGGGAATTCATGTAATTATTTACTAATAAGAATCAGCACTCAGTGGAGTTACGTACTTTCAAAGTAACAGTCACTACATTCCATCTGTGAGTATTTCAGCCTAATGTTCTTGTTTACTGACTCACTGGTGTAACATAGAAATACAACATCAAAGACAGTCATTGCGATAAGTTGCATGTGTGACAAATCTCCATTTTCAGAAATTCACTCTTGCATCATTTGCTAAAATGTCAAACATACTGGAGAGGTGTGTGTGTTTATGGAGTCACATGGAGACAGCTCCAGTGTCTGAAGAGAAGCACAGCAGCTACTCCACCTGCAATAAACCTCTGTACTACTTTCCTTCTCGTCTGTCGGCTTCTCCTCCACGACTTCTGAGTGGAAGAGTAAAATGTTTTACAGCATTCTCTGAATTAGGAGCAGCCGCATGGGGGTGTTAAAACCCGAGTGACACAGGCCAGTGAATGGAGTGAGGCTTTATCCTTGAGTTCTGCTTGGCTCTTGTGCCTGTGGGCTGCTTCCACATTATGCCTGAGTGTAATTCTTGTGTGGATCTGTTAAATAAGGTGGATTTTTCCAGTATAAACTCAACTGTAATCTTCTGCTGTGGTTGTGGTAATAATTGGGCTTAATGACAGTAGCAAAGACAACACCAACATTAAGGCTTGAGAAAACCTGCACATGTCATTTTAATTGAGAAACATAAGATCATAGGATTTGCTCTCGTTCCAACCCAGTTTATATGGAAATAGGTGTTCATCACTTCACGAATGAATAAACTGTACCAGTTTAAGGCATTTTTAAAATATGCTCTTTATCTCATGGAGCTGACTTTGAGCCGATGAGACACATTCACCAGATGCGGTGCAGTGATCATCAGTCACGTTTATGAAACAGACGAATGTCACAACATTTTGCTCGCTTTCATACGTACAGTACGTGGCTTCTTAGCTGTTCAACAGCTACGTGCTACAGTGACTGTGTCCTCCTGCTGTTTCCTCCCTAATGAAAACCACATTGTACGAACAACAGTGGCACAGTAAAACAACAAGCTGACACTCTGCACAGACCCAGTTCTCATTGCTTGTTCCACCATGTTCACCGCGTCTCTGCGGTGTCACACTGTCCTTTGACATCATGTTCTTATTACGTCCTGCTTATGGGAGGTCTCCCAACATGTCGCCAGGTGTGTCGGCCTGGGGCAAAATCACGAACTGAACAAATGATCCCAAAGCTATTCATTAGTCATGAACACAACATATATTCTCATATAAGCTGTTGGCTCTTGCATTAGCAAAAAGCAGTAAATAACTGATTCACACAAACACAAAGACATAAAAGGAGCAGTGACAGGAACTTGAACAACAAATCCAAAAACAGGGCTGAAACTGACCTTTATACTCAGGAGTGAACTCCTTCATCTCTGGAGGCAAGGACTCATAGAAGCGCTGCTCTCTGCTGATCAGAGGCTTACACACTGTGTGGTCATCGTACCGCATCATACTGGTGTGACCCCCCACCTATCAACACAGACACGCATCAAAAGGAAGAAACCCACACAATGCAGCAACTCAAGTGCCACAGACGTGACACAACTAACACAATTCATCATCTTAGCGTTGAAAATCCAACCTGGTGAATGAAGGGCTCCAGTGGAACACCCCCTCCGCGTGGTCGCAGTGACCCCCCTCCCCCCGGCCCCGTCCCCTGCAGCTTGCTGTCCATGTTGTTGGTGTGAGGGAGGCACATGGCTCCTGGCGGACGCACTGCGCCTCCTCCTGCACAGAAGGGAAATATTTAACAGGACGGCGACCAGGCCTCCGGACCCCAGTGTGTCCTGCACACAGCAGCTCCTACTATGAGGAGCTACTGTGCCTGTGGAGCTCGTGTAGAGTATTAAAGGGGCCTTAGGCTTGTGGCCACACTATGTTGACCTTTTTATTCCACTGGAAATAAGTGGAATTTAAACAAACGTTAATTTTACTGAATGTACCAATACAGGGGAAAAGCTGTGGCTGCAGGCAGATCTGAGTCTTACCCTGGGCATGGGCTCTGGTGTGCAGTGACGGGGAGGGGGGGGTACAGGGCACCACAGGCTGCTGGGAGCGCACGCCGGCCGCTGGGGGAGGCGGCGCCAGACCGAAAAACCACCTCGCTAGGCCTCCTATCAGAGTGCTCCAATCCACCGCTGGCAGTATGGAGGCCGGGTCAGAACGGAGGCCGGGGGAGAGAGAGACGGGGGGACGGCAGGAGGAGCAGGGCGTCCGACAGAGCAGGTCAGCACTTCCTGTAAAGAGAGGAAGAAGAAGAGCCGGCTTTACTCTGTACCCAGACATGTTAACATACAGAATGAAGATTTACAGCTATGCACTGAAAAACAGCCACGGCAGAATGAAATGTGACACATTATCTTACAGTATGTGCTCATTATGTAGGAAACAACATTTGTAATTAAAGCGTCTGTGAACCAGGAAGGTTCGGGTTGCCTTATAAAAATAAACCACACATGGTTTTCTGGGCACGTCGCCACAGTTGACATCAACTGTTGGAGCTCGTCGGCTTCTACCAGACTGTTTCTCTCCTTCTCTCACATACAGCAGCTTAGCGTAGCGCACGGAGCAGCAATGATAAACCCATTGAGGAAATTATTTGAAACTTGTGCTTTCCAGCCTCCTAAAAATACACGGTGCTGCTCATAAACATGCTCATCCCTCATTCAGTGAAAATCAAGACCTCGACTGATCCCTAGAAGAATACTATGTTTTAATATTCATTTTCTAATAACCACATTTAAACAGAAGACAAAAAAAATCAAAGCTTTTCTGTTGCTGAGTAACATCCAGTGTCACCACATCAAACAGATAAAAACAATGCACAAATGAAATTGTATGAATTGATTTTGAGGTTCATGTAAATATTTATTTGATGTTAATAATATTATTTCGTGTGCATAAGAGATAATGGTCCGCTTGATAAAACTGCACCCCCCCAAAAAAGGAAAAAAACTGGTTGAGCTTCAGAGAATTCATCCCTCCTACCACCACCTCCTTCCCATTCCTCCTCCCACCAGCATTCTCAAACCTGCCCCTAAATGACTCATCATCATCATCTTCATCTGCCTGAAGGCCTGAGAACACACATCAGGACGAGGAAAACGATGGAAAACTAGAGAAAATAAATGAGGTAGATGATAATTGTGATTGGAAGAGAGAGGAGGAGCCATTAAAAGACACCACAGCCTGCTGGTGTGTTTCTGAAGGCTTCGTCTGGTCAGTGTCAGGGCTGCGATGACGCACGGCTCCTCTGACGATATCCTGATGTGTGTCCAAGAAAACACCGAGCAGCCTCCACAGACCTGCCCGTCCTACCAGCACAAGCAGCCGCTCCTCATGCACTGGCTGCAGCTGTCTAACTTTAATGTGTGGAAAAACCGAATGTCAAACCAAAGCGAAGGAGAGAAAGCAGAAGAACCTAAAACAGGAAACAGGACAGAAACAGCAGAAAGAAGAAATGAATCACGCAAACTTACAGTACGGGCAACAGGCTGAAGCAGAGCATCCTGAAAACAGGTGACACGGCTGCAGGACGTGTGGTCTGGGGCTCCACGGACTGAGTGCTGGGGCTTAAGTAGTGGGTCATTGCAGATGGGTGGGAGGCATCAGGAGACGAGGGAGGAGCGGTGGCCAGGTAACGTATGAGAACAGAGCGGGTCGAGGAGGGAGAACAGAACGAAAGACGCAGGAGACCAGCACTGCACTTAGAACTGACAACACAACTAATACTAGGCTCCAAATAGTTTAAAGGTCTTATTGTGACGCTTGTCACCAAAGTCGACACTCGCTGTTCGGTAAATGTCAGCTCTCGTTCTCAATTACATGTTTTCTGACATTTTTCTGTTTGACTTGTAAACATGTCAGAGGAGCGATAAAAAGTCAGCTGCTAAAATGAGGAACTTCCAGTTTCATGCTTACGGAAAACCTTGAAAACCTCAAGCCCTCATCCTGTCATCAAGGTAAGAAATGCCTGCAACTACACACTCGTCACACGGACCCACATCACAGGGTCACAACACGGCGGCTCACAGCAGACAAGCTCAAGTCACGACCTGCGCTCGACCAAGCGTGAGCCCCAGATGCAGAGGCAGCACGTTCGCACGCACACGTGCACACGTACAAACACACACACACAGAACACTGGTTCCCATGAGCAATGGATTCTAAATTTAGCAAAAATCAGCCACATCTGCCCTGTTCTAAGATCAGTAAAATAACTCTGATGATGCATGATCTCTCACACACACACACACACACACACACACACACACACACACACACACACACACACACACACACACACACACACACACACACACACACACACACACACACACACACACACACACACACACACACACACACACACACACACACACACACACTTTGTTAATCACTACATTCTGAACATATCTGTGGTCAAATTCAACAACCGTCTGTCCAGGTTGGTCATAAACACAGTGACATGAGCAGCAGGAGTGAACATCGCCCTGTGATTAATGCTTTTACTCAGTGTGAGCTTTGAGGGCCGTCTGACTGAAACTGGAGAAGGCAGTGCAGGACGTCGACGGTAAAAACAAAGACACAAACAAACCCAAGCTAATCGCTGCGCTAGTTGCTGCCAATGGTGCTGAACGACCTGAGCAAGCACCCAATCAGCTTAGAGGATCTGACTGAGCATATCTTACATCATCAGCCATCACTGGGACAAAGCTGTGGGCTCACTGCAGCTTCACAGCACTGACAGACTGATTAGGCTGCTATTTACAACTTCCAGTGAGTGTGAGTGCGAGTGTGACGGAATCTTGTTTTCCTTCATTAAGTCACAGACAGAGCCAATTAAGCACTTACAGGAATATCTAAGAGTGGCGGTGCATATTTGCTGGGGCTGCATCTGTGTTTAATACTCCGCATTCACTCAGGCTGCATGTATTTGTGAGACAGTGTCCGCCATCCTGCCTGCAGGAGTCCATCAGCAAAAGTAATTGCAACAACAATGATTACAAAAACATCTACAGTACCTATTTACCTTTATCATTGGATTACATCCAACTAATTCCCAATTCTTCTGATTGAATCTAATCATTTACATGACAAGAAAATCAAATCACACAAGACACAATGCTAATTAAGGCGTCCAGAGACACTCCCATTCCCATGTACAGCTACAGACAAATTAGAGAAACTGCAGGAAACCAAACTCCACATACAAAAGCCCAAACACCATCAGGTTCCAACCTGCCTCCTTGTGCTTCTAGCAGGATTGCTTTTAAAATCCTAATCTGGTGCTGTTAGTCAGCATTCTACCAAAACCCTCAAATTCAATATACAAAGGCTGGAGGCAACACATCACGATCATCAACTCTCATTACAAAGGCCCGACTCAGCAGCTTCTGCATGCGTTTTGCTGTAGTTACATTAGTGAATTGTTGCATAACCAGGAAAAAAGATGCAAAACAGGCCGAAAGTAGCAACCGCTGACGTTTTCATGGGAGTCACACATGTATAACACAAGTATCATGGTTGGTCCAGGTTGTACAGCAGACGATACAGAATATCACAACATCAAGGAGAGAAGTAACACAATGAGGAGGAAGGAAAAAGCACAGAAGGCAGTAAAGGAAAAGGAATTTTCAGATGAAAAAGAGACTTTTTATTTAATACATTGCCGTCTGAGTTTAATATTTAAAAATAAAAAGCTTCTTCTCAGTGTCGCACATCTTCACAGGGGACAAACCCCAAACACATCTGTCTGCACAAGAAATCACAAAACCATGACTGGGAAAACATAACACTCACAGCTGCTCGTCTATGTCCCCTGACAGAACGAACACACACGCACGCACTCTCACACGGGTCAGACAGGAGTCCAGATCAGTCAAAACAACCACCAAGACCACACGTGTCTCCATCTCCCTCCTCACCACAAAATGAAGACTGTGGACTCATCACGACAACCAAGACTGGCAACACGTGCCAAATTCACCCCAACGCGCATGAAATACTTTCCATAGTCTTTGCTGTGGAATGTAAGAAGTGTCCCATGTTTTGAGTGGAAACCATCCAGGTGTTGGTCAGCTGCCCGGAAATGGCACAACTGTCAAGACTGAGAGTTCAATTATGCCCCAGGGAGTGAAGAGGAGCTTGTCACACATCTACTTCTAATGGGCAGTTTGGAGACAGTACAGTAGTGGTTTCACAGCAACAGCAGCCGGACCAAGGTTGGTTTACATTCCAGAATAATAGGAAAAATGTCTGGATCAGCAGTAGCAAGGAGAACAGAACATGTACGTACGCTCCCTGTGGAGAGGCCGGCATTAGTGCTGTTACACATGGAGTTTAGCAAATAAAATACACAGGAACTTGCTCATTTCAGCCAAAGTAACTATTAAATCACTCCACTGAATAATTAACATTATAGAGAAAATAGTACAGCAGCTGTTAATTTTATGTTGTCTCTGTAAATGATTATTTCACATTGCAACTCTAATTTCTTCACATTATAACGCTGCATGAAAAGATGATACTTGCTCATTGGCAAGTCAGAGTCAACAATGATGCCAAATAATATTTACACAATAATAATAAACTAACAAGTAAAGATGGTGTAATAAATGTATTTGTTGTGTATTTGTGTAGTTCTGATTCCTGTCATCAGACAAAACCATGGCTTTTGATGCTGACACTCAATAGCACAGCTCGAAATGCAGAAATTTAGAACTGTATGAGGTTCCACACAGATCTGACTTGTTACATAGAAGAACATAGAAGTCACTGCTTCCATGAGGTTATTTTGATGATCCTCTCTGTAACGGCCTCCTGTAGTCGGCACTGTGTTAATTATTCTTAAATCCTTACTCATCAAGCAGAAATAATAGAAGGTGGGTATGAGACTGAACCACACCTTTACTGTTCAGTGACTCAGACTTTACATAAGATGTTAACATTCCCTCTTAACCATTTGCAGTGTGTTCACACATTAATATTTTACTACTTTATCAAAGCGGTCCATGTCTGGTTCTTAAGTACTTTACAAATTCAATATGTTTAACGCTTACTGCCGTTCTGAAGATGGCCGTCGAATACTCAAAACATAAATTTTTATCTTTTTACTGTTTCCAAATTCATCACCTTTTAACTGAATCGATATGTGTCCTGTTCTTAGTGGCCAAGATGTGGTTAAAATACACATCCTTTGGTTTTATACGTTGTAGAAATGATGTCAGTGTTTATACAACATCCCCCAATTACAAGGCACAGTAACACTGGGGACACATCAACATTATGTAAATGAAAGCAGTCATGTTTAGTCATTTGTTGCGTATTGTTCGCGTGCAATGACGTTTTTTGCGTGTGATTCATAGACATCATCAGTTGCTGAGGATGTTTTCTGGTGATGCGCTGCCAGGCCTGATGGGTTCTTGTGTGAAACAATGTGGCGAGCACCGAAACTATAATTCCCATAAATCAACCTTTTAGCTTTGGCTAATCTCAATTTTGCACATTTAGTATAAATCTACAAAGTCTTGTATTTTTTCTAAAAACATTTATTGAAAAGACTAATTAAATCCACAAAGAGATGGGGAAAAAGGAAGTGAAACACCAGACTACTGATGACTCCAAATACTGGGCTGGAATCAGGCATTAGCAGATAGACTGGGAGTGTGGTTAGAACTACCCTGACTGTGTTTTAACCACACAAAAACAAGCAACATTAGCTGATGTGAGTCACACATCACAAAAATGACACCAGAAGATTTGCGCATAGCTGGAAATGGATGTAGAAAAATCTCATGTGTTCAGGTATTCGTCCGATCCCATATTGTCTATAAATGGAGATGATTTGGTAATGAGGCTACTCTCTGGAGCAGCAAGCCAAGAACACAATACATAACGCTCAGTGACAGAGAACTGTAGAACAACAACTCCAGACCTGAAGGATTCACTGGTGCTGCTTAACATCGCTGCTGTGTCCACCATGTGCCAAACTCTGAACAGAAATGGAACAGCAGGGCACCAAAGAGGAAGTCACTGCTCTCCAAACAAAACATAACCTCTTTACTGAGGTTCACCTTCATAATCATACGACACCAGAAAATGTCCTACATACAGAAACAATGTTGTACATGTTTAGAGCTGTGGCTTCGGATCAGATCACATTCCATGACCAATGTATGCAGAAAACAAGGGCACTACAGTGGTATTACTTTTCCCCCAACTGTATATCACCTTCAGTTGTTTGTATAATAGAACTCAGTCTGTGGCACACACAGGGCAGAGGATTCCAGATAAACTGAATGGTTTGTTCATCTGTACCTAATTACAGTGGGTGAATGTATGCATTCTGCCAGTTTTGGTCCATTATAGTGCAACATGAGAGGACAGTGCTGCTCCTGCCAGACTAGCATTAGCAAGAAACCAAATCTCTGTACAGAACATGCCACGTAATATCAACAAAAAGCACAACACACAACCGTGCAGAGACATCTTCACCCTTCCCTCACCCGTACTATTTATACCAGCCTCACCTCCACTCTATTGTGCATCAGGCCCAAAGTGTGGATATGTCTCAATCAGAGGGACATAAATCCATCTCTATGAGACCAACTTGAACTACTATATCATTTTGCATTCATTATAAATAAATACACATATGCCTGTACTAAAAATGAAACAAGTAATATGATACCAGTAGTAAATACCTGCTACTATTGCTTGAGTATCAGTTATGACAGTAAACATTTATAAAAGCTGACTAGACAAAAAGGGGTTGAAAATGGGTTTAAGCTCCAACACCTCCACATGATTGATACAACACTACAACCTGAATAGAAGCTAAACTGAATGAGGTTCATGATAAAACCTTTCAACCCCCAGCACACATGAGTAGAGACCTGTCCCGCTCCCGTAATATCTAGTGAAAAGGATGCTAAAGTGGGACGTTTGGAAAGATGTCAATAAATGCACAGCATGGTCATCATCACACCCAGTGCAGCTGAAGCTACAGCTCAAACCTCCACTCGTGTCCTGCAGTAGTGACAGTGCATTCCACCTGGTGATCCAGCTCGATCTATCTAAGTCAATAAAACTTTAAGGTACAAACCTCTTCGTCTTCATCAAAACGACACAAGTCCATATTCTAGAGTTAACGTGTCGTAGCCAGAGCTGCTCAGAAAGTGTCATCGCGGCTTAAAGCCATAGATCACGCTCACAGACTCCTGGGTACCATGTTAGTGAGCGTTAGCTGTCAGACTGGCCAGCTTCTTGACCTTAGCTTGACAACATGCTAACTAGCCAGCGTGCTAGTCACAATTTATCCAACCTTAGAATAAAAAAGAACGTTTCGCTTTAAAACTCATTTTACCGCCCGCTAATCTGTGTCGCGGCCCCTAAAATAAAAACACAGTCCGGCTCCTTCGCTGTCTGCCGTAAACATATTCCTGCATGGTAACGGTAGCTAGCTAACTAGCTAACACAACACGGTTGGACGTTACGCAGTCTCTCCGCTTAGAGGCAACGAGCTGTCACGGTAGCGGCTTACCTTCGCGATCACCGGGCAGACATTGAGCTGCCTCTGCCGAGGTCACGCTGGATGTGCTTCAGAGACCGGAAAGCTTCATGGATGTCGCTCCCCCTATATCCAAACTCAATAACGGTGGAAAAAAACATCCAGGATGCTAACGTCATAACAGCGAAGCTGAAGCCTGTTTGGGTTTTACGCTTCATTAGCATGACTGCGATGATTTGGCGCCACCTTCAGGTCACGGTCCGACCGACGTTCGCCGTCATACAGCTCCTCACTCCCCTCACTCCAATCGACCGGATGTCGCGTGAAAGAAGCATTTTAAAGTAATATTATTTGTATTTTTAATATGTATACTATATATGTCAAATGCTGCCTCCAGACTCTTTGAAAAGACTGATAAGAATCCGAATCAGCTTTATTCGCTGTTTGTACAAGACAACCAAGGAATTAGATGTGGTCTGAGTCCGTCTTTTGCTCAATGTGTGTAAATTGTGTAATTATACAACTGTAAAATAATACATTTGTGTAATTGGCCGTACTGATGTTAGCGATAGTGGCAGTAAATAATATGGGGTCGCACTATTATAAATAAGTATAAGTATTTTATTATATGTAACATAAATGTTACCAAAGTGTTTGGTTCCATAGTTTTAAATAAATTCCCAGTGAATGTAAACGCACCATCTGCTAACGTACACGTTCAAAGGAAGATTCTGATTGGCAGGTTGCCTAAAGAGTCAACCAATCATCAAAGCCGTTCTTGGTCGTTGTCAGTAACCAACGTACACAACATGACATCCAGGAACTGGCGTGTATTTTATAATCTGGACAGAAAGCCCTTCTTCTAAAATTGCAATTTGTATATTATTCGTGTTCATTTGATTTTATAAGGTTTCCAGTTAACGCACGTCAATCTTGGGAAACGATTTTTTATCGGAATGAATCTCGGGTGAGTCATTTTCTTTCAGCAAATTAACATTAGCTAGCTAGGCTATCATATTATTGCAGAATGTGTCGCAGTGAGATATCGTACCTCGTTTGTAGCCAGACTGCAGATTCAACAAACACAAGTTTGTATTCATGCAAGGTTTATATTGCGTTATTATAAACATGTCATCTACACGTTAACGGGCTGAAGTCGTGATGCGGCGACGTTGTTGTCAGTAAGCCACATTGTTGTTGCTTGGTATAGTTCAATTAATACATAAGGAAAGAAAGCGAAACAACATCCATGAATACCATTAGCCACGAATATTTCCTGCAAGAATGTTTGTTTATTTGACATCGTTTGTTGATGATGAGAAACAGACCGTAAATTGATAAGTATTGCTGCTGTTGGAGGAATAAATACAGTGAAGCTTGTGATGCCACACTACTTCTCAGATCTGTCTGCGCAGTTAAGTACCTATTTGTCTCTGTAGCATGAAACAAATACCGTAAGATATATTAAAAAAAGACATTTGAAAACATTTTACATCTGTAGACAATGTAACTGCTGTTTTAATTAGTTTACAACATTAATGTGATTGTGTTTTTGTTTATCTCCAATGTTTTTGTAAACAGAGACGGCCTGCTGTTTGAACTTGAAAATGGAAAACCTAAATTGATTTTGCTCAGTTATGGTGAGGGCTTTCATTTTAAATCAAACATTCAATTTAGGGTAAACAACTGTTGCTAAATTGATTGAATGATTAATGTCTTTTTTTTTCTATTTCAGGTGTGGATAAAAATTCAAAAAAGGTAAAGCTCAAGCTTTGACATGTTGGAATAATGATAATTTGGCATCATTGTTAGCAGGAAAAAAACTATCCTGACATCATGGTTTTTAGTTTTGGGTCATCTAACTTGATGTGACATCATTCCAGCAGGTGTCCCTGAGGCCTAAAGCAGCTACCATCCCCAGTTCCAAACAACTCTCCTTTGTAGAGGAGCAAGAGTGTCCAGCCCATCAACAGGCAGGGAGGCACAGAGAGGGCAAGAGTAAGGGTGAAGGAGTAGCCAGGTCTTTCACCTCCAACATTACAACACCTGGAGGGAGGAATGCCACCCTGAATTTGTCCAAGGCACACGAGAATCACAAAGGAGGCAGCATCAGAGCTGCAGCCAAAGTGAGTGTCATACTCTGTTTTGTCTCTTTTTTTTCTTTGTCCTTTTCCTCTGAGTACAGATTTATCTGATTTTCCTTTGTGTGTTGGTGGGCTGAAGGTGAAGCCAGAGAGACATAAACACATTACTAATGATGACACCATGAGATCCAACTGGAAAACAGCACAGCCTCAGAAAATTGTGAAACACAGCAGTGGAAGGGACACGCTGGCCAGTAGGAACACACAATCAAAGGAAAGTATGGTGTGTCTGACCAGTGAGCAGCTGCAACAGATCCTCAACACTTTTCAGACTTCCAGCAATGGCCATCACATGCCTGAGGAGCAAAGGAATGAAGGTAGGTATACCAAATGTATTATCAGTGCTGCTGGCAGCCTGACAAGCCCAAGAGCACATAGAACATTTATTACATGTTTCTTTATGACACTGCAGGATTTGTTTTTGTTCATATTATGTGCTATAATGTGTTTTCTGATAGGAAATCAAACGGACTCAAAATTTCTCTCTTCAATGAATGGGCAAGGAGGAGAGAAGAACCAGGAAGACAGTGGAGGTGGAGAAAATATAAAGCAAAGAGATAGAGGAGAAAGTGATGCATCAAAAGTTTCAGTGGAAAAAGACAGGTGAGTTTTCCTCAAAGGATCCTTTTCTAAGATATGTGTGTTCTCAGTCCTATATAAGGATGTTTACATGTTTAAACATGTTTGGTTAAAAACAAGAATTTCATTTAGTAGTTTACAACTAGCAAAATAAAATCACTGATATTTGACTGTTAGCAACGTTAATATTAATAATAAGTGTCATTTAATGACTTCTAAACCAACACAAACCACAAGACATTCTGGGATTGGTCTGGGTCTGTTCAGAGGATTACATTTCAAATTATTGTACCTCTTCAACTGGTAATGTCAGCAGTCCTAGTGTAGGTCAGTGCTAGACGACAATGTCTTAGTGTCTAAATCTGTATTGTCAAAATGGTGGTTAAAAGCAGAATGTTGCTGCTGTTGTGCAGGTTCTCTGGGTGTTTGTTTAGCTGGCTGGAGGAGCAACAGCCGGACAGCAGAGCAACCATCGATGCTAAGAAGGCTCAGTGGAGGAAAGAACTAGGTTTGCAAACACAAGCACTTTAAAACAGGAGCATTTCAGACTTATGGTACTTATGATGAACCCAAACACACTTCGCTCCCACATTTTACAGCCTTTTGGGAGCTGTTACATACATGGGAACTGTATACAGTAGCTGGTGAAGACCATAATCAGAGGGAAAAGCTGGACTTATTCGTCATATGGAAACAGAAGTTGCTCTGTTTGCTTGATGTGAACACAGACAGCTGTTAACTTAACTCTAACAATGACTAAAATCATGCCAGATGTCTTTGTAGACTTTCTTACAAATTGCCATTTTTATAAAGTGTAAGAATTTACTCCAAATGGTTGGTTACAACCTGTTATCATATAATACAATTATAAATAACAACAATGATTTGGAAAAGCTTTTACTGACACTGCATTTTATTTTTGCATGAATATGTTTGTTAGATGAGCAAGTGGCATTAAAACAGCAGCGTCCTTCTCCCGGCACGCTCCAGGTAAGGCTCACATGTCATCACCCTTTTGTTGTGTTTATCACTGGGAGAAAATCCAGTAGATTAATATAATGGTAAAACTATTTAAATTTTATATAACTTTTTTGTTTTTCAGGTGGCAGAAGACAGAGAAAGTGTGTTATCGGTTCGAACCTCCATCAGTCAAAAAGAGCTGCCAGCAGCCATCAAATCCAGCCTCAAACTTGGGGTAAAGTTTATAAACTTGTTAGTTTTGTGGAATGGAATCTCAACATCTTTCCCCCGTTTTAATTTGATTCTTCACCAGTAAATAAGATACAGAAGATACAGAAGTTTGCATAAGGTAAGAAATTCATGTGTGATCTGTGTTGTCTGTAGGAGGTCACACCGATGGAGGAGCTGCTAAGTGCGGAGAAGCGAGAGAAGCGTGAGGAGCAGAGGAGACGCTGGCTGGAGGAGCTGGACCGACAGAGGGAGGAGATGAGTGAACGCAGAAAACGAGACAAACTGCTACAGAGCCAGGTGCTGTTCAGAGCCGGTAGAAACATGACCCGCCGCGGTAGAGATGAGATCAGATACCTGTCAGTATAGCGGGGAACCTGACATCTACGGAGGCAACTTCATTACTATAGCAGTGTAGTAGTAAATGAGTAAAACACATGCAGGACAAAGCTGTTCTCTTTTTGCCTCCGTTGGTGTTTCTGCAGACAGAGGACCACGAGCTCTGGGCCAATCACTTTGACTCGCTGCAGAGGAGGCCTCATGTCCAGTCAGAGGGTCCATCAGCTCCCACTAATGCCCCATCCAATGGCTCTGAGCGGGGAGAGTGGGAGCCATCTTCCAGCCTGTCCTTGGTCTGGGAGGCCATGAGTAGTTGTGGAGCAGAGAGTGTTGGTGCAGCCAGTGTAGACACAACCAGTGGATACCAGACCAGAGCCAGGTAGGAGGGGGGGTGGAGCAGGCACAAGTGTTAGCTGTGTTCATATTACAGCTAAAGAGGCTTTAATCTCATCATTTTTCTTCCGAATGGCTTACATCAGATTGTCTTTCACAGAAGTCTAGGGAAAAACACTTAAATGTTTTAGATCTGGACCACTTCCATATGTGGTTCATAATTAATCAGGGGCAGTGCAGTCACTAATCATGTGGCTTTTTAACCTCTCACTTCTATGAATACCTATATCACGGTCCACTTAAAATGAGCAGACCAAGAGCCTGGAAGCGACTGTTTCATTTGTCTCTTCATGAAATCCCACATCTATAGAAGAACTGCTCTCTTTATATCTTGGCTAGCTATCTGAGAATCTATGACTGCCCTGCTGGACCCCGCCCAGATAGAGGAAAGAGAGAGGAGGCGACTTAAACAGCTGGAACAGCAGGTACAAGGAGGATGAGGATCTGGTTGAGCAACACTTTCAACACTTTGAGCAACGCCTTCTTCTTCTTTTCCTGTTTTACCGTATGATCCATCAGCGAGCAATTGAGGCCCAGGTGGAGGAAAGAAAGCGGCAGAAGGCTCAGGAGGAGGCAAGTAGAAGAAAGGAGGAGGAAGAGGAGGAGAGGAGGGTAGCACAGGAGAGGGACACGCTGCGGAGACAGTACGAGCTCGCCTCAGTGAAGGAGAGGCATAAGGTCAGGCTGCAACTTACAAACAATTAAATTATAAATTATTAAACATGTGCAAAATACATTTGACAGATTTTTTCTGTTGTCTTGGTGATTGACTGCATGCATTTGCTAGCAGGAGAAAGCAAACCATCAACGTGAGCAGACGCAAAAGAGCCACAACAATGAACGACTGCAGGAGAAACCAGAAGCCAGTGGTGAGTAGAGCCTAATGCAGTATGTGCAGCACAGAGCTGGTTCTGTTAACTCTGAGTAAGTCAGTGCATCATTCATGATTAATTCATCTATGCTAATGTCATATCAAAGTATGTGTGTGTGCTCAGCAGATACAAGACATGATGGCAATGGTTTGAAAAAGGATGTCAGTAATTCAGTCTGCCCGTACAGAGACATGGCTGTACAGACAGGTACCTAAACTATCTCATACATACATTAGCATTACTACTCCTGCTGCGGGAGTTGGTAGTATGTTTTTGACTGACTTAAACTGCATGAAACCGTTCTCCTCTTTGTATAGAGGCAGCTCCCTCCCTCCTGCTCGCAGCAGAAAGTCCTCAAACTCTTCCTGTCACTGCAAAGCACCAGGCACCTTCTTCTCAGTCCGTAGCTCCTTCAACCAGCAAGAACCGAGCAACAAAAACAGGCAAGGAGAATATCTGTCTCCAAGGAGGAGGAGACCCTGTATGAGGCGTTTGCCAGGACAGACAGAAGCAGGAGAGACAGGAGGAGGCCAGAGTGGAACATGCAAAGGTGAGAGATGAATCAGATGAGAGTTGTATCTACAGCTACATTTCAAATGTAACAACAGATGCTGTATCTCCAAAGAGTCGTAGAGCTCTCGTTTGTATTTACACATCAGGTCATATCTAATCTAAACTCTTCCCAAATGCCAGTGTAGAAATCCTGTCTCTCTCTGCTTTACTCTCTACACTTGCCACCTTCACACCTGCACTGATGACTGTCTGTTATGATCATGTCCAGATGTTGTTTGCGTGTAAAAAAAGGTGTTTCCGTCTCCACCTCTCCAGACCCAGCCGTCGGTTCGTTCCAGCGTCGGAGCGTTACCCTGCAGCTCTGCAGAGGAACAGACAGGAGAGTCGACTGAAGAGGCAGGCTGAGCTCGTTGCCCTGCAGGAGAGGGCCTGTCTGGCCAGGACGGAGCCTCCTCCACAGAGTCAGGACCCAGAGACCAGAACCAGTCCTGACCGTGAGGTAGGACAATCCCTAAGCTCTGAACCGTCTCACCAACTGTTTGCGCTGCTTAGTCGTGTTAAAGACGGATGGACTGGTTTTTCAGGGGGAGTGTGTTTCCAGAGGACAGAGCATCTCTGCAGCAAATGGCACTGAAAGGTGAGCGGTGCTCAGTCCAAATATGCAAGCAACCAACTTCATGAAGCTTGTAAGCTTTTACTAAAGACATATGTAGGGCCTGATTTGTATAAAATTGCTCTTCATGTAGGTCAAAGCAGCCAAGAATCATTTTAATAGGCCCTAATTAGTGGTGTGTCTTACATATTTATTACGTCAGGGGTCGCTCTCCCCCCGTCCCTGCCGTCAGTCACAGAATGCGGAGTCAGCAGTCCTGCAGTCCTTCTCCTTCGGTCCTGGACTTCATTCCCTACGTTCGAACTGATGAAGTCTTCAACTTGGACCCACTGGAGCCAGCCAACACCCCCCAACAGGACACACAGCCAGGTTAGACCGCACGCACACATGCAACCGACTGGCTCAGCATTACAATTACACTCCAGAACCAAAGGTACAGTCAGCTGCTACTGTGAAGTGGTTTCATGCCCATTTATAAATAAACGTTCTCTCTGTCAGAAGATCCTCCACAGTGCTCAGCATCCCCTCTTCCCTCCTCTCAACGAGACCCCCTCCTTCAACCAGAGCTGCTCCGTAACACACACACCCACCGACAGCAAGAGATCCTGAGAGGCCTGGCTCAGCTACGGCAGGTAACGCAATAAATGTATGGCTGCACCACAACTCTAACCAGCACTCACCCTAAAGCTGACGTATCCCACAATGCAGCTGGGCAGCGTATTTTAGCATCACTTTCAGTGTTTTCTGGTCTCTCTCTCCATAAACAGGACAGTTTATATTTTCAGGGTTTGTTGCAGAAGCAGAGAGAGCTGGAGACCGACCTGAATCCTCTACTGAAGCATCGTGACAGTGAGCTCCGGACGACCTCAGCCTCGCACCGCATGTGACTGCCAACACCTGACAAGCGCACTCAGATGAGTGTGTGTTTTAAACAGCCGTCATGAAGAACATTTTTAAACCTTAAAATAAACTGCGAATCTGAAGATTTTATTCAGTTGTTGACAGACGTTGGAACTGGATGTTCAATGTGCCACTAGAAAAAAAAGGAGAGGAGGACTGGTTCAGTTTGACCATGATCCTTGTTCTGTGTAGAAACGTATTTTCAAATAACCAAACCAAGTTACACTAACTTATGAATGGCATTTGCTGTGTTTCTTAGGTCAGGACCACTGGTAGTAACAGAGGTAACTGATAACGAGAACGGCAGTGTGGAAAAGCTGTGAACCTGTTTTCAACTGACATCATCAAAGGTTTATTTTTCCCTTTTTATCAAGAGACTTTTGGCTTTAAGATCAGAAGAAGGAAATCATTGTGTTGGTACTAAATTGGTTTTAGATTCAAACATCACTAAAAGAGAAGCAGAGTTTGATGTGTTTGAGTGTGGTGATGTTCAGTGGCTGCGTTTTGACCACAGCTCATCACTGGCAGAAAAACAGATGTATTACAGAGGGTCGCTTTAAACACTGCTGCTTATATTAGACACTTGTCCAAAATGGTTTCATCAGAGACTCCAAAAAGTATCTAATATTATGCATAATGTGTCTGAATGGGCTTTACCTTCAGCTGAACAAGAGCAAACCATCACTTACCGTTTATGTTCTCACTCACCTTCCTGTTTTCTGCTTCGTTGTTTCTACCTCGCAGATTCCTTTCAAAATGAATGTAAAGGGATGAGCAATGTTATGATGTCGGCATTGTATTTTATAACTTTTAAATGCACTTTGTGTATAAATGGTACTGGTACTGGCCTTCTTTAGGATCAGGAGGCATCACACTGGAGAAGCTGTTGAATTACTTTGTATCAATGATGTGTTTACAGCTTCCTGCAGGCTTATGCTTGTTACATTTTATTAGCTACTGTGTTTTTAATTTAATGTAATAAATGCTGAAGACACTAAAAAGTCTCTTACATCTGTTACAGTGTGATGAAAAATAACATTTTTTGTCAGCTGATTAATCATTTCACACTTTTAAACATTTCATTAAACATTTCATTCAAACATTTTGATTAGGGAGGGGTTTAAGATGACCCAGTATAAAGTTTATACGATGTTTGTTGTTGTAGTTAGTTCGTTTATAGACGCTGAGTATCTCTCCTAAAATTAACAATACAGTATTATACTACTAATACAACTTATCTGCTATAAACAGGCAAGAACCTGGCTGTGCTGAACCCGGTGCCTTCCCTCACAACTACATTATTCCACACTCATCCACTTAGGTCTGAGGTCGTCCTACTGATGGAGGGAATGGGACTACTGGGACTACTGGGAAGTGGTCTCGCCCACCGTCCTTCCCAAAGTAGGATAGTCCTCGGTTTAATTGCATTAGTCATATACACTCATCCAGGACTGGATGCCCCGCTGGGGGACAGGTGGATGGAGCCTTCACATTGATGACTCTGCTGAACCCCTCAGGGGACTGGCAGTTCAAAAGGTTCTCTTACCTAAGCTTATACATTTGTGGCGGGGGGGGGGCTCGGGCGTCATCTGCTGTTGACTGTCTTCCACTTACCGCTGGACTGGGTCTAGCGGTAAGTGGCATTGTTCATGCACCAACATCTGTCTTTTGGTGAATAATGTTATCTTACAGCTTTACTAACATAGTGGGACACAACACCAGAACCAATCTTAGCTGTAACTGCTGCTGTCAATTAATGTTATCACCATCAACAATGTTTAATTATGGTAGTTGCAACAAAATCACGGCTATTATTAAGTATTATGTGATTATGTATAATATACAAGAAAAAAAAAGTATAATATATATGTATGCATAGGTGTATGCATGTATTTATGTATGAGTGTATGCACACAGCTTAACATTTGTATTAGTATTAATTCTTAACAGTTAACAACATATTCACAATTTATTTCTGTTGTAGATATTTATATATGTATTTTTTGCCTCACTGATTTATTTGGTTTCAGCATCTGGTTGTACTTTTTCTAGATCTCCCCAGACTCAACCTGTCCTCCAACTCCACATCATCCCAATTATTTAGAAAAGACTAATACCATAAAACAAACTGGAAAAAGCAAAACTGTCCATCAAAATATAAAGCTCGGCCTGATGGAACTGCTGGATGGGACAGTAAAATAGAAAGGAAAACTTTGTGTTCAGTGTTCTGGCATGGACGCATGCAGAGGGCAAACCAGAACATGTTGCAGAATTTACACATCTGAGAGATGAAAAATCATCTGGTCGATTGACAGACGGCAGAACGGACGCACTTCATAAGGACCTAAAACCTTTGCTCTGCACTCAATGAACACCTGAGAAAAGGCATCACCTTCAAAAGATCGTGTCGAGTCTGGTTTTGCAGAGAAGTTTAATAAAAAAGAAAACCAAGAACTCTGATGTAAAAAAAACAACATAAAAAAGATTAAGTTAAAATCGGTCTTTACAGAGTGACTTTCTACATAAAACAATGAACCAAACCGCCTTCCGATACCAAACCAAACATTCAGTCAGAACTATTGTACAACCACAGGAAGACGTGAGGCAGTCTGTGCGTCTTCAGTTCAGGATGAATGTAATCTCCTTTATAAAGAGGACGACGCAAAAACATCCTTTCATCCATCCAGAAAAAGTCCTTTAAGGGTCGAAGATGTCGTCAGTAAACAAGTCTCAACATTTCAGTCCAAGCTCGTGTTTGTACAGTATCAAAACTGGTTTAATGTAACGACAGATGAACTCACATCAACATTTGTTTAGTTGACGCTGGTTTGAAAATCACCCACAAATCGACATATGTACAGTTGGTTTCAGTCTGAGTTAGATGAACTTCCACTTTGGAAAGAGACAAAATCTCCCACACAGTGATTTATGGCATCTTCCTTCCATGTTTTATATATTAACAAGGGCTAATACACCAGCAGGTTGTGGCTCCAGTGGGTTTATTCCAACAGCTGCCAACAGGTTAGCTGTGTGAGCAGGTTCACACATTACATCTAACAGTGCATCTGACTCTGGGGCTTTAAGCGTCATGTTCTGAGGCTTCACGCTTATGTAGGACCAGGCCCCGATCCAGATCTGTCACACTACACTTCCCAGAACCGGATTCTGAGAATGCTGGATGTGTGTAAAAAACGGGAATGTTGAAAACACAAAGTCACTGGAAGGCCTTTTTTTAAAATGACTAAACAAAATTCACTCTGGAGGAAGCAAATATTAGAAAATTACATAAGGGAATAATTCTTCAAGGTTGAAGTCTCTGAAATGGAAACACACATTTGTCTTTATCACATTAGTAACACAGTTATTTGTTTCAGTTAAATGCAAAGGAGAAGCTCGTTCTCCTCTGATGGTTTGATGCATTAGGCCCGTTGCTGCAGCCTCACTGTTAAGTCAATATTTTGACTTTTCTTTCTGTCAAACTAAATCCAGTTTCTGGTACATTACACAAAAATAGGTAACATTACTTCCTCTTGTTCACTCAGTTTTAGCATTTACAAACTGAATCTCTTCTTTCTGTCAATTGAAACCCATATAAATAAAAATTGTTTTGCACATTTCTTTTACCAGTTGATGACTTTGGATTTTCTACATTCCTTTTGTAACTAAACCTCTAAAATGGCAGAGACTGTGAAGTCAATCAGGTGTAAAAATTAATTTATGATCCTGAGTCTGGGAGCATAGACTGATACAGGTCTCTACATCCCATTAAAGCCTCCTCCTCGCTGCCCCCCTCTGTACCTGCCGCTGCCCTGACCCGCAGGGTTGCGGTAGCCCCTCAGCATGTTAGCGCTCGTGCCAGCTTGGGGAATTCCCCAGACCAGAGCGCCTGCAGGGCTCAGACCCCCTGTCCAGACAGATGTGGGGCCCAAGAGGCTCCTTATGCCTCCCAGAGAGGAGAGGGGCGCCAGCATGTGGCCCGGGGGGAAGGGCTGTCTGGGGAGGTGGGCTATGTGTGGGGGCTGCAGGAGACTCATCCCCCACGGCTGCTGAGGCAGATGTTGATGGTGTGAGTGTCTCTGCGGGATATGAAGTTGCTCATTTATATGCTGCTGCTGCTGCTGCTGGTTGTGGAGCTGCAGATGTTGTGTGATCGGCTGCAAACGGGGCAAAACTGGATTTGAGTTGTCATTCTGGCCCGTTGCCATGGTGATGCTTCCTTTGGGCTTGTTTTCAGGTGTTGCTGTTTCCGCTCTTGAGGGCTGCTCGCGGCCTGAAAGTGCATTTCTATGAAGAGAAGGCATGAACATTTATTATCCAGTTCACTTATTCTGAGATTCTGACCTAATCAGAACTTCACAAGCACCGGTTTAGTTAATAGGACATTTCATCAGTCAACAGCTGGAAGCAGCATGGTTTTCAGTTAGTCTGATGAGGTCACTATGGATAGAACCAGGGAAGTGTAGGATCATACATACGAAAAAAGCTCAACATTGTTTACTAACCTCGGCTTGCCCCCCCCTGCAGAACAGCTGGCAGTATTGGAGGAGGCTTCACTATGTTTGGTGGTGTTGGGAGATGCTGGTTCTCCTTGCTGCTCCACCTTTTCTGTTCTGTCGCTGGTCGAGTCTGGCTGGTTATTAGCTGGACCTGCCACAGCAGCTGTGGTTTGAATGGACAGAGGAGTAGAGACGTCACTGTTACATGTCTCATGAACTCCCAAGGCTTTTACTGGCGTTCCATCTCCCTGATCTTTAGTCTTTGCTGCGTCTGCTTTTCTCTGCATCTCAGCAGGAGGTGTCATTCTACCGCTCGCTTCCTCCTGGACCTCTGGTTTTGGATGCAGTGATGAGTAGATCGAGTCCAGAGTGGCTGCTACTGCTTTTCTGCCATGAGTGAGCTGGACTGACTCAGTGGGAAGGACCTGACTTGAGGGAGGGACAGTGGAACCACTAACTACCGGACCAGGATCTGGAAGGTGATTTTTGAGGGGGGTAATGACACAATCGATTTGGGAGTCAGTCGGATGTTGCTGCTGCCGCTGCCGCTCGGCCCGCAGCTGTGAGATGGCCTGTCGCAAAGCTTCAAAGTCTGTGTCTGAATGTCGTGGTACAGGATCCTTACTGGAGCCATCTGGAACGAGCTGGTCAGAGAGATGGGGGAGGGACGGGAGGCCAGAGGCAGGCTGTAGAGGTTGGTCACAACATGACAGGGAACTAATGTGTTCTGGGAAGAAAGAGGCAGAAGGTTCAGAGCCTGACACAGTCACACTGACTAAACTGTCTGCCGAGACCTGAGGAGAGAGGGAACACAGAGCTATATGTACAAAGAAGGATTCATACTCCATAAATAAATAAAAACAGTTCCTCCATCACCGATTGGTTTCAGCCCACAGAATGTTTACTTTACTTCCTAATTTGTTCTATGACATGTGCATCCTTCCACTGACCTTTAGGAGCCAGCAGCTCATCCGTGATTTGCTGCTTGTCCTTGATTTCACGGTAACCAACCAGTCTGGTGAAGTCGTGCAGAATTTCTTTAATACTGGCCACAATGATGCCGTTACCAGAATAGGCAGCGAACTTCTCAAACTGATGCTCTGATTGAAAGACAAAGGATACGATTTGCTTGGATGAAAACCTGATGAGGTCATCACTGAGCCGCTGCCACTGATCAACAACCTGGTGACGGGTACGTACCAGTGAGGAAGACTGTGTGACGGTACTGTGTGTAGCGGCCCTGGAGCTCAATGAGACAGTCCAGGTCGGGTGACTGGTGATTCATCATGTCGCAGTGATGATACGGGAGGAACTCCACGATCTGCCGCTTCTGGTAGGTGGACAGCACATCCAATAGGTTGGCTGCATCTTTCCTGAACCTGACACGAAAATGACCTTACATGAGTTAATACATGTTGGTACATCCTGCCAGAGGGGTGATCAGCACTAAAGCTCTGGGATGTCATAGCATCACAACAGACTGTGGCTCTTACGCCTCACAGCTCTATTTTGTGACTGCTGAGCATCATGTCAGCTCTCACGCTGCTAAAGCACGAGTACCTGGCCTGTTCCTTTAATTTCCTGTGGGTCTTGCAGTGAACCTTCCACTTCCAAACACATTCTGGAGAACTGTGCTGCTCCAGGAACATCAGCAGTGAAGCTAGTCGATCTGCACGATGACACAACATTAGCCAAAACATCAGTTAATCACAGCCAAAGATGCAGTCGTCTCAATAATAATATTGGTGCAAAACAGTTCTAGCCCAAAATATTTTATTAGACTTTATAACCTAAAAATAGTAATAGTATAATAATTATTAATAGTGTATGAGTTATGTACCTAAAGTCACTTTTACAATGGTTAAAATCCTGACATACCATGTGTGATGAAGTCAGGACTGAGGACCAGCTCATCTGAGACGATGCAGCCTCCAGACACAAAGAGCTCAATGTAGCTGTTGTTCCGGATATCATCCAGGGCATCGATTCCCACAAACACCACAGAGTGATGTCGCTTCAGGGACATCAGGCCTGGGATCTGATTGATTAGCACACAATCACATTCTCGTGTTAGAGAGTTTTGTTAGGCTGCATAGAGCATCACCCAGTGACAGTACAGTAACACACAAAAATCTAAAACCCATTATTACACGTCAGCGCTGAGGGCTCTCTCAGACAGTGCACAGGAACAGCAGGGCGTGGACACACGTACACTGAGACTGTGGGCAGCTTCATCAGCTGGAGGGGGCAGTGCTCTCACTTTCATGCCAGACTCACTGAAGAGAGCTGAAGAGCTGATCTGAGACCTGTACTTATGACCAACGTCTACCCTCCCAGAGTGACGAAGCCTGATTATTCATGTATACATGTAATGGGAGGCGTATGCCACCACTTGTGTTGTTAGATGCATTTTAGTGTGACAGCTGCATAAAATTCTATCTGGCAACAAGAGCAATGACAAGACAACAAGTGGAGCTTACAACCAGGCAAACCACATGGATAGAAAGATGCTGGCCATTAAGTCAGAAGCACTAAACAACACAGGATGAAGCTATTTTAAAACTGGGAAGTCAAAAACAGAACTGAGACTCGAACCATGACATGCGGCAAACGTGCACAGATAATACTGATGCATCCTGTGTCATCAAATACCCGTTTGCTCTCTGTAACGTATCATTCAGAGGCACCTTGTGTATGTGTCCAGATATGTCTTTGTTCCTAATGATGACCAGCAGTCTGTCGTCAGAGGTTTCCTGGCTCAGAAAAGCCAAAGGATTCAGCTCCGTGTTCCCCTGCTTCAGGAGGAGTTCCTGCAAAACAAGAGCACACACGCGCAGTTTGCTTCTGATTAACTAGACTTTACAAGCCTGTTAATGCAATGCAAATGTTCAACAGATTACACAAAGCGATGATCCATTAGGTTAGTTTCAAAATAACAGATAAATGTGGCTCAAATAATCAACTGAAGGCTGTGGTTGACTTTTATTCTTTAAGAAGGAATTTTAGACTTTTTTACTACTATTTACTATTTAAATCAATTGATGTCCTACAGTCAGGTGTATGTACTGATGATACTCTGAGCGATGATACCCGCTAGCTTACCGTGACATCTTCGTAGAACGGGTCCTCTGGCTCTGTGCTGTGCAGGTAGAACTGCAGGGAATTCCTCTTGACGTCTTTGATGATCTCCACCAGGCTGCTGAACACCTCTGGCTGCAGCTGGCTGATCAGGGAGCTCAGGGCCGTGGGTGGGGGAACGAGATTTGTGCCATTCCCAGGGAACGGCCCAGATGCCGAGCTGGAGACCGGCTCAGAGGACTGAGGTGCTTCTGCAGAGTGCTTGGAGACGATGCCGGCCTTTGGCAAAGCTGCGTCGCACTTTGAACTTGCAGCAGTGCTCCCAGCGTCTGCACCGCTAGTACAATGTGCAGTCCTTACGGTGCTGTTGCCTTGACTTTGCCCAACATCCTGAGTGACCGTCCTGCTGATCTCTAACCTGCCGCTCTGCTGCGGCTGCCAGTGGGGCAGTAGAGGCGTGGTCTGTGCAGGAGGGAGGGGGGGAGCAGTCGCAGAGGAGGGAACAGGTAAAGTCACACCAGCAGGCGCAGGCGTCTGTCTGTCTGAAGCGTTGACATCAGCAGCCGTGAGTTCACTGCTTGCAGAAATGTCCTCATCGTTGTCCGTAGCAGCATTAGCCGAGCGGATGCCGGCTACGAAAGCACTGACGCTGCTCGCCAGCACAGCATCTGCATCCTTCTGGCCGTCGTCTGCGTTGAGGCTTGGCCTCCTCTCAAACTCCGTTAGCATGCTGCTAATGCTGCTCTGCAGTGAATGGACGTAGTCCTGGACGGGGGGGCAGGGGTTGTAGAAAGACACGTACTGGGAAAACTGTGATATGGAGGCATGTGGGGGCACGCGTTGATGCTCGCTGGTTTCTGGGTTGGAGGTGGAGTGTGGAGACTGCGGGACATTATAGTGAATGCTCTGCTCCTGAAGGAGGAGCTGTACCTCAGAGGAGAAGTCACCGAGATGTTTGTCCACAAGGCTGTCAATAGCTCTGACCGAAAACGCAGAGGAGGAGACAGATGAAGCGAACACAGATGCTCCTCCGACGTCCTTTGCTCGTTCCTCCTGCTGCTGCTTTTCACAAACCCTTTCACCTCTGAAATCTGAAACTTTCACATTGTTCCTAGCATTTCTGGCCTCATCTTGGCATTTTAACTCCCGCTGTGCATCGTCCACCTCCCGTGCATTCTCCTTTCTGCGCTCAGTCAGTGGGGGTGAGGAGCTCCTCCTCTCTGGAGCTGGAGGAGCACATGGACGGATGGAGGCTAGTGTAGATGGCTCTTCATTCTTTTCTTTTCCCTGAGGTTTCTCATGTCTGTGCATGGACACTGCTGCAGGAGAAAGCATAGTTATAATAATGACAGATGATACAAAATAAACATTACACAAAGCCAAAAATGAATGTTCAGGCTTCAAGTGTTTCGATAAGGACATTGGTCTGCTCTTCATTTGAAGGATTACACAGTGAAATGTCATTTTATAGCTACTATCGGTTGAAAACATTTAAACTGTGGGTGGCAGCACACAAACTAAAGCCGTGGTGGGTTGGTGGAGTTACCTGTGAACTCCCTGGGGACTGTGGGGGCTAAGTGCTTCTTCTCCTTGTTAAGTGGATTGAGCTCATTAGGCGTCAGGGGCTGGCAACGGATAGAGGAGGGGGGAGGGGGATATTGGGAGAAAGAAAAAGGACTGGGCTGTGGAGATGGGCATTTAGGGGTAGATGTTGGAGGACTTGGCTCCGGGGACAGGACTTCAGACGGTGAGGGGGGAGAACTGGGCTCTGGAGACGGGCACTGGGAGGGTGAAGGGGTAGGGCTTGGGTCGGGAGACGGGCACTGGGAGGGTGAGGGAGCAGGGCTGGGCTCAGGGGACGGACACTGGAAAGGGGAGGGAGGTGGGCTGGGCTGTGGGGACGGGGTGGGGCTCCTCCTCATAGGTTTGGTTGCTGTGGCGACGCTTGTTGCTGTGGCAAGGTGCTGGAAACGAGGGTCCTGAGGGATGTTTCGGTCTCTGTGGGTGTAGCGCTCCGAACACAGACCTGCAGACAGAATCCAGGCTTCTCTTAATTCTCTTATTCTTAATTCTGTAATTTTGTATGCTGACCCAAATTTAATAGGCAGCAATAGATCCAGCACACTCAAATCAAATGGATGTATGCAAGGAGAGAAAACTCAACATCAGCACCAAGGCATATTCCACTTTGAGCTGTTGCATCATGTTTAATATTCCCTGTGGCATATCTTGGTTCTGGCTCTTTGAACCTTTTTTACCTGTTATGGGGATTAGGACCCACGGGATCTGACACTCTTCGTCCTCCTCCTCGTGTGCTCCTGCTCTCCTCCCTCGTCCTCCTGCTCGCGCTGCTCCATGGTGATTTGTCTCTCCGCTGTGGGAGCTGGGGCTGAATCCCTCCAAACTACTAATGCTGCCTGTTTGTTCCTACACACACACACACACACACACACACACACACACACACACACACACACACACACACACACACACACACACACACACACACACACACACACACACACACACACACACACACACACACACACACACACACACACACACACACACACACACACACACACACACACACACACACACACACACACACACACACACACACACACACACACACACACACACACACACACACACACACACACACACACGAAACCCCACATTCGGTGAACCTCATCTTCTGTGTGTAGGTTTTCACATAAAACAACAAGAAGCATCAGGCGTTTCAGTCTGGCCTAAAGCAATAGTCAGGTTTCTGCACGAATGGCAGGTGTGGAGTGCTGTGATAATCCTTCTGTTAGTGTTGGCAAGGTCACAGAAAAAGGTCTTTACTTGTTTTTAGGTACAGTGTATGAACCCTTGGCATGTGCTGCAGGTCAGGTTGACCAGGTACAGTGTTGCGCAGCACCGAGTGACTCTGCAGAATTATTTTTACTGCCTTTATATCAAATTAAATTTTATTTCTGTGTCCTTGTTTGAGTTCAGTAGAAAGATAATAAATGGTTAATATTAATATTCTTTTTTTTATTATTCCTTTATTATAAATAAAGGAACAAACAGGTGATTGCGGGCAAATCAGTTATTTAATCTGTTATACAAACACAAATTGACATTAACCATCAGTTACCTCCAGGTCCTCCTGCCTCCTCAGGTCGATGTCACAGTTTGTGGGCAGACCCAGTTTGGTGGCCAGCTTCTCGAACGGAGACTCCCTCTGCCCGTCGTCCTGCCCCTCCCCCAGACTCTGAGTGGTGACACCACTGGCAGCCTGGCTCAGGCCTGTCAGATAACAGTCAGTCTGTTATCAGCTTTACAAACTGCTGCCAGTTATAAGCAGGAAACATGAGTCCTGCAAATATCACAGGGTATAAAATAAGAGCTGCATTGTCAAGAAGGAAGAAGCAATAGACAGTTACCCGTCAGCAAACTGAGAAGCCTGGCAGCCAGTTCAGATCCATCATCCTTTAGATCAATGAACCTCAAGCCAACAGAGCTGACGACAGACTCAAGAGACCCAGGAGAGGCTGAGACGTGACTTCCCTCCACTAGAGGCACAAAGCAGAAATATATTGTATTAATACAAATCAAGTCATAAATGCGAACTGAAACTCAAATCTGTAGACAACCGGTGGTAAAACCTGTCCACTCCCTAACTGTCACTCAGCCCAGTGGTGCTGCAGGACAAACTCCTCGGCGCCGAGCAGCCGTCTCACCTGGAACCTTCGTCTGTCTCCCTGGCGCTTGCGATGCCCGCAGGAATTTCAGCGTCCTCTCTGCCGTTTCCTGTTCCAACCTTCTCTTCCGCCCTGGTGCCTTCTGCCTCGATTCCTCCCTGTTCACCTCATTTTCTGCGTTCCTCTTACAGGTCAGAATGTGGTCAATCAGCTGCTGAATCTGAACAGAACACATATCAGTTATTAAAACAGAAATAAATGTGTGAATATTGAAACTGATTTAAAACTGAAAATAATTTTGATCTGTTCACCTCCTGTTGCTCCTCAGAACCACAGTGAGCCTCCATCATCGTCCTGGCACAGGCCACAGACAGCAGGTAGAAGGTGGGGCTGTACAGGTACGAGCGCAGGTATCCGTCCAAGTTGACCCGGTGGTGTCTGGGGGCAGGAAACACCGTTCCTCGCTCATCCAGTTTGGAGTCATACTCGCCCATTGGGTACTGTCGAACCTGGGGCAGAGACACATTTATAAAAAGGTGTGGTCCATGAAGACCAACCTCAACCAATCCAGCTCAAACACTTTGGCTGTACTGTACCTTGCCATCGTTCAGTCCCATTAAGTACTCCCGCACCTGATGCTCCACGCCAGCGGACAGCTCAGGGGGGGGGTTGGCGCGGGCCTTGATGAGGGCGTGGTGCAGCGCTGGGATGAAACGGCTCAGCCTCGGCATCACCGCGGCACCGGCTGGGGATGACTGAGTGGCATCAGGGAAGGAGGAGGCACACTGCGATGCTACGGAAACAGGAAAAAGGAGGGTTGGATTCGCTGTCCACAGCTGACTTGCACTTGCTGCATTAATCAGTATCAACACATTTACTACCATACAATTGAATCCGTCACCGTGCTCTTTATATACTAGTACTAACACGGACACGAGCCGCCGCCCACCAGTGCCCTGTACTCACTGGATCTGACCACAGCTCTGGACTCGGGGAATACAAACAGGGCCTGAAGACACCTCTTCCAGTTGTCTCCTCTCTCTAGAAACAAAACAGGCTCATTCTATCAGGACGCGAGCTCTTTGAAAACATTCAAGACAACGAAGGTAGCTTATTGTAGCAGTTTGTTCAGTATGTGTTTAACATCCTGAATAAAATTCTACAATAAGCTATGAACATATGATCCAAAATAAATCTGACATTAAAATCACATCAACATTTACTGTATGTAAATTTTGTGTAGATGAGTAACCAAGATTACTGACAAGCAACTATGTGGTAAATACATAGTTCTTCACTTCCATCAGTTGAAAGGCACACATTTCAAAAGAGGTAAGTGTTGTGGTGGTACTGGACACAGATTGTCCTCTATGTAATAAGTCAACATACCAGTGGGTGTGGCCATCTGAACACTGGAGAGGAGGAAGAGAAACCCTCTCTCCGTCAGCTGAGTAACCAGAACCTGGAGAACAGACAGCACTTATTTAGCATGAAGTGATGTACAGAGCACACAGCCGTCCTGCACAGTCAAGAAGGCTGCAGACTGGTGGAGAAATTATTCTGAGTTACAAACAGCAACAGGTAACAACAAGTCTGTCTTCAAACTAAGTTCAAAAAAACAGAACCCACCACATTTTTTAACTCCAGTTCTTGCAGAAGCTTCGTGACACTGGTCGTTGGCCGACATCTGTCAATCACCTCCAGAAGACTACAGCAGTACCCATTCGTCACCACTATGCAAACAACAACATTACAATATTAAGATGTCCGCCCAGCCCAGCGTTCGCCTCCAGTCACGCCACCTTGTGTGTTCCATCACTAATGTGACTTTACCTTCTTGGCTGTTGTTGTAAAGGTTGTATGAGAACAGAACGGAGGGAACCACCTTGGTCACCTGGTCGAGTCTCATCAAACAACCGATTTCCAACTTCTCTGGTCTAAAAAAGGAAAAATAGACATGCAGAGTAAAATATTTTAAAATCTAATCTAATCATAATCATAAGCATTAGATTAAGGATCCCCTCTAAAGCCAACATCTGTGGCAAACAAGTAAATGTGGCTAAAAGATGCAGGAAGTCAGTTCACTGCTTACATTCTGTGAGGCAGCAAAGGAGGAGAGAAGGAGCGAAAGGAGATCTGGAAGAGGACCCGGTCGCCTCGGACCAGATCTCCAGTCCACACCGTGTACGGAGCTCGTTCTGAGAGACAGAAGACAGCATCGCTTTCATTCAGAGTAAAAACATGTTCCACGTCCAGGATTTAAATGTTAAGCACTCCTTATGTTTCATGCAAACAGATGAAGAACCGGGACTGGTTCTCACCTTTACTCGCTTCTGACGACTGACTGTTCAACCTGTGCGTCAAAACAGGTAGAGAAACTGTCAATTCATGAGTTCTGAATTCTGAGTTCAAGACAGAGCTAAACAAAGGCTTCTAGTCATTTTTACATTTAAACGGTTCACACCCTGTGACCAGGTCTTCATACCTGACGGGGCGCCAGAGGTTTGCTGGGAAGTGAAGAGTCTTTTCCCTTGAAGTGGAAAGAGACGACGGCATATGGACAAACCTGACGAGGGCGCTGCCGCAGCTCGTCAAATATGTATTCATAGAAGTATTGCTGAAACGAACAGAACAATAAAGCTCAATGACAGGAGCTAGGACGGGTTCAACCCAAGAAACAGAAAAAAACATCACAAGGCCTTTGCTTTTGTACCTGTGTGAGTTCGAAGGCTCTGTAGGAGCTGAGCGAAGTTACTTTGCAGGAATTCTTGGAGATGTGGCTGTCGAAGCGAGGCGTTGGATCTAGGAGGTTCTTCATGTTTTCATAAATGCTCTTCACTTTCCCCTGAAACCAAAAACAAATACTTATTTACAGTTAAATAAACCATAAAAAGGTTTAAGGTCTTTTTCAGTATTGGGATTAAAAGGCAGTGGTGATCATGACAGGACGGACAGTTTACCTTCATCACTTTGAATATGATGAGCTCCCCTGTGGATCCAGGATTGAGGGCGTTCATTTGCAGCAGGTCAGAGAACCTGCACAAATACACTCCTGGAGACAGACAAATACACACCAGCTCAACACCACAGCTCATTCCCTTCACATTCATTAGAGATCTGTTCTCAGTGTACAGAAAAAAGGTGACATTTTTGTCTCTCATGGGTCTGTTGACTTGCCTTTCTTGGGGTTTCCCAGCACCGTGATCCAGCTGTGACCCACAATCAGCCCTTTCTCACAGAGCGGATGCAACTACACCAGACAAATGAATGAAATCTATCATTTCAGTTCTTTTTACACTTTGTATAATTAATGACAAACATGAATAAAAAACATCTCTTAAATACCAAAAACATCATGAGTACAAAGATACAAGTTTTTCTTTTACATCTTCATTTCATAGTAGACACTGTTTATCTCACCTTATCAGTATCACTTTGCAAGAAACAGTAACTCTCCTCCAGCTCCTTATCCGTCCTCCCCTCTGCCTTCATCTCCCTCCTCTTCTCTACAAACTGAACAGACACACACACGTTTTGCTTCATGTGACTGGATTTGTTAAAGTGTAGCTAAGATGTGTTTCAGGTGACTCGGCTGAAGCAAAGAGTCAACCTGTGTTAAATATACAAATAAAACATAAAACAAAAAATAAAACTGAGCATATGGATGAAGTAAGCAGTTCTTTGGTATAAACGCTGACCATGGCATCTGTCTGTCTAACAACAACTACTGTGTCAGGGGAAGAATGAATGAAAGTTGGCTTGATCCTTATCGCTCACCTCTTTCTCCAGCAGGTCGCAGTGGACCAGGCGAGGCTGGCAGTAGGTGAAGCAGCCAGCAGAGCTTGGGTCAATGAAGCTAGAGGTCAGGATAGTCAGCATGTCTTCATACTCTCTGGATTCAGTGGAGACATACTGGAACAGAGCTGAAGGAAAAATGTAGGTTATTACTGATTAACACTGATTAACACCGGTTAGCACTGATTAACTCTTTGTTTGATCACCTCAACTGTAGAGACCTCCAATAGTATGTGGACATCAGAAAACAAAATGTATAAAATGAATTTGTGAATTAAGCCTTTACAACTAATTCCCAAAGATTTGTCCATATGAAACCAGGACTGACACAGACGCTGAGGTGAGGTCAGATGGCGGATCACTTAATAATAAAAGGAGGAGACTTGTTGAAGGGGTGGTGACCCTGTTTAAATGAAAATATACCAGACAAGACAAGACAAACTCGCAATATTAACAAACAGTTTAATCTGGTGCAGCGTTTACATCCACTGTTATTTGCGATTTTCTGCAAATTACAATTAAGGACAGCCTTAAACACCTTGGAGCCTCACCTGTACCTAAACAGGTTTCAGACCAGCAGCCTTTTTTTGCCAAATCCCCAAGTGACCGGGCAGCCTGCAGCTGGGGCCTCTCCCCCACACAGAGGGAGGCACCTGCTGCAGGCTGCCCGGATTAGCCTGGATTAGGTGCTCCTCATGTGGAAAAACACCAGTTTAAGAGAAGAGGTTTGACATCATGTCCCGTATCGGCACATGGGTGAAAAAGGCGTTAAAAATAAGTTCATTCAGTAAATGATGTGTCACAAAGGGAAGACAGTTGAGGAAGCAGACAACAGTTCTGAGAAGCGAGGTCATCACGTGCTGTGGGAAACAGAGGAGCATCCAGCACGTTCTAGTTAAAAGACGCCTGCATCTCTGATGGTGTGGAGGAGATCAGAGCCGTCCACCTGGACCGGGTCTCTAGGACTCCGGGTTTCAGAGGATGCTTCCATCTGGACACCTTTTCAGAGAAGACCTCACATCTCAGCAGAACAACACTGAGCTTTAAGACGCGCTGATGCCACAGCTGGTCACAGTCACTGCCCAGAACTATGTCCCCGTAGAAACACTGTTTTACCTTCAACACAGGAGTTTAGCGTTGGAACCGAGCTCTGCTAAGATGTAAACAAACGGAGGCGGTGATTGAACAGCTGGGACGTCCGCCCGCACCGAGTAGTAACAACAAAAGGTTCCGATCACGACTGACAGCTCCTCACACTCGCATTCTCTGCGTTAAATAGAGATAAAGTCGTCCAGTGGAACCTTTAAAGCACGTAGCTAGCTAACAATGCTAGCATAGTTTTAGCCTCTGCGTGAAACATAAGCTTCAAAGAACCTCTTCATAACAGCGTCATCTAATAAATACAGAGACAATAGTTGACGTGTGTCACATCTGCATTTAGCTCAGATTTCAGCAAACGCGTCTAACTGTGATTTGTCCTTTAGTGGAAAACAAAGGGCGCTTGGGTCGTTGTGCCTCACGGACGTCAGTGACACCGTTAACTTTGTGTGCAGTCCAGTACAGAACGGGTAAAGTCTGATCGACTGCTTTAACGGGACTCCGCTGCAGGAAAAGCCAGCGGCGCTCACCTCTGTTGTCCTTTGTTTTCCTCGGGATGTGAAACTTCAGCGGCTCCTTCGGCATGTGTCGCTGGTGGAACAGCGGCGGCACCGAGTTCCTCCTGTCCATCCTCGCCGCAGCGGCGCCCGCCCGGTCGGGACCAGCGGGCGCCTCGGTTCGAGGATGCGCCTCGACCACCTCGCCATCTTGAGGGCCAGCGTTGGCGCCGAGCTCCGCGGCAGCGGACACCCTCCTCGGACGGGCTGTCGCGGGGCTGTCGCTCATCGTCACCGCGGTCCCTGCGCTGTCCTTCCTCCACAACCGTCCTGCGGGAACCGTTCGGCTCGAGCCGTGCGATGACACCGCCGTTACCTGCCGATTCCGCTCAGGTGCTCGAACCAACACACAGCCCGCGCCATGTTTTCTGGGAGGCTGCGCTCTTCTTCACGGAGCGTCGACGTCAGCTGTTGTAGCTACTGCGCGCAGCGTTACTGCCCCCTGCTGGTCGTCACCGCCTCCTGCACCCAGCGGACCAAAAGCAGCGCCATGAATGAATGCGCCAAGAAAAGCTTTATTCAAGAAACAGTTTACACTTTGGTCAGTATCAGTTCACACATTATGTTTTAGTCACTGAATGCAAACTCACAGACAGTGTGAACAGCTTTGTAGTTTTAAGAAGTTCAGACATAATCAGCATCTTCAGGATCTAAAACATGGAGACATTGACGTTGAAAAGGCTGTTTCACGTCAGAATATACAGTATATAAAACAAACACGTCTGGCTTTGTTCCCACAGTCATATACACTACGTCATAAACATTTTTTACATTAAGTACATACAAGACTCCTCTGATTGTCACAATAAACCAGTGATCATTTTAAGCTGCATCAGTTGCATCAGATATTTTTAAGTTTACAGAACACTGTAGTGAAACTGCAGACACAGACAGTAAAAATCCAAATCACACAAAACTAGAAAAGCTCATTTGCTGAAGGACTTTCGTGGGCGAGCTGTTCCTGCTGATCGACATAAATGCTGGTGAGTTTAGATTCTGGACAGAAGCCTGACGTGTGCAGACGTGAAGCAACAGGCTGCTTCCATTGTGTCCACGCTGGCGTCCACCTGATACATGCAACGCAACGCCGCTACTCTGTTCCTGTTACAGTGAGAGAGGTCACGTGGGTAAAAAAACTCTTTGCTTCTGACTTTTGTCACATTGATCACATTTATTTAGTCTATCAAAAATATTGAGTATTTCAAAGCCCCTGAGCAGACGTTAAACTGCATCAGTATGAGTCTGGGCTTTAGCTTCATGTCATCTCTCTCTACTTAATATGAATATTCCTCAGTAGGAATAGTGAATCCATGGTCAGTTACCAGTTACTGTCAGTAGCTACACAGCTGTTCAGAGGAGGCCGTGTTAATGGTACATATACATTCAAATTCATTCAATTGTGAATTGCGGCCGAATTTTATATTAAGTTTGTAACTTATTATAAAGAACGGGACACACATCAGTGTTTAAGACATCAAATAAACCATGTCCAAATCATCTGAATAGAAGTTCGTGAAACATTTATGGAAGCTTTCCATTCACACCCAGTGATATACTGTAATACAGTCCATTTTTCTTTTAAAGAGATTCAAACATTTTTCCCATGGGTGTGAAGCTGCATGTGTGCATGTTGACGTGACAGCGCCTCGTAGCACCAGCACAGGTCAGAGCTCCAGGACTGAGGCTCCCACAGCCTCATGTCAGGATGAACGTCACTCACAGGCGACGCGTCATCAGGGAGGAGGATGTGAAATCAGGCTGAACGGTAAAAATGTGTAGTCTGGTCTGAGGGAGCGAGACCCTGAAGGGTTGAGGTCTGATTACATGAAGTCTAAAAGAACTGAATCTGTAAATATCTGAGTAACATCAGTCAGGACAGTGTTTGACTTCAAACACAGAATGAGTCCACGTCTCATCACAGACGTTGTTTGTCAGTGACATCATCGGTTCAACTGGTTTCAGTGTCAGTTCTTCAGTGCATCCTCCTCCGTCCTCCCGCTCTCTGGATCAGCACCGGAGGCTCAGCTCCTCACTCGTGTCCATGTTGAGCTGCTCCTCCTCCTTGAGCTCCTGCTCCATCGCCTCCTCCTGCTTCTGCGCCTCCTCCTGAGTGGGAGACGCTGAGCTAATGAGGAGGGTGGGAACTGTATTTGCACCTCCTCTGGGAGTCACGGCTCCACCTGCTCCTCCACCTTCCCCTCTATCTGCTCCTCTATCTGCTCCACCTCCACCTGCTCCTGCTCCTGCACCTGCTTCTTCTCCATCTGATCCTCCTCCACCTGCTCCACCTGCTCCTCCATCTGCTCCACTTCCTGCTCCTCCTCCACCTGCTCCTCCACCTGCCTCGACTCCTGGTTCTGCCCCGATTTTACCGGCACCTCGTGCTGGATCGGCCGCCTCCACGCCTCCATTCCTCCTTGTTTCTCCCTCTAGCTCCAGGTCCAGAGCCCGGACACGGACCCCCTCCTTCCCTTCTGAACCGGGCCCTGTCTCCGCCTCTGCCCATGGACCCTTCTGTGAATCCCTTTGCAGACTGGAGGCCTCGCCTCCGCTCAGCGCCGCCTCCTTGGCTTGTCGGATGCAGTTGATCCACTGCTGCTTGTTGAAGGCGTCACTGGCCTGGAAGTAGTGGTTCTGCAGCTGAGCTCCGCTGCGGTAGGAGACCCGGAAAAAGTTCTTCGCTGCCAGAGACAAAATACAACGTTAATGAAGCGAACGCGCGGCAGCGCCTGTGAAGGTGTGAGGACGACTGACCGCGCTCGCTGCTGCTGAAGGCGCCGCGGATGGAGCCGCCCACGCGCACCGCTCCGTCCTCCAGGTCCTCCAGGTCCAGATGCCGGAGCGGGACGGGCTGGCGGCACAGCTGGTAGACGGGCTGCTCGTTCAGCGCGCCGGACCGGGTGATGACCAGAACGTCCTGGAACAGGAACACGTGGAGCTTCTGGGAGCAGAGAGAGGAGAGGCCGCGTGAGCGAAGCGCTGGGAGCAGAGACGCAACACAAGCGGCGCCGCCGGCGCTCCTCACGAGGCCCCTGTTGCTCCTGAGTTCTCCGTGGCAGCTCAGAGTTCTGGAGCGGTCGATGAGCTCGCTCCTGCGACCCTCCTCCGAGAACAGCAGGCGCTCCTTGTAGAACTGACACTCCGACTCGCCCGTCTGCCTGTTGATCTCTGCCACCAGGCTCTGAACCATCAGCATCTGCGGAGCGAACCGGCCCGTTAGTGGTCTGGGTCGGAACCCGGGTCAGGCCCGTCCGAACGCTCCTCACCGCCGCCTCCAGCTGCTGCAGGTCTGGGTGGCCGTTGGGCGTGTGCTTCAGGATCTCCCTCAGCAGCAGCGGGTACTTCACCAGGCGGCTCCGCGGGACGTCCAGGAAGTTCCACAGGTCCAGCTTCCGGCTGAAGGGCGACTGCAGGCAGCGCTGCAGGAAGTCCTGCACGCGCCGGTCCTGCTTCTTCTGGTCCAGCAGGGCTTTGGCCTTCACCTGGTTGCTGCAGTACGGCGTGTAGGAGGACAGGCAGGGCAGCTGCGGGGACAGAACCTGTCAGAACCTGTCAGAACCTGTCAGAACCGGCCTCGGCGCATGCTGTTCTGGCTCCTCACCCAGTCCGTCAGGATGTGACCCACGTGGTCGGTGGCGCCGTCGGGCCTCCTGGCGTCACGCAGGCGCCTCAGCAGGTCTGAGGAGACGAGACGGCGTTAGAGACAAAACGGGCCCAGACTCAACGGCCTCCGGGGCCGGTACCTTCATGCAGCGGTATCAGCGAGTCCAGGGTTCCGAAGATGCGGTTCAGCTCCTGCTCGGTCATGATGGACAGCTTCAGCATGGGGTCGCGGTAGGCCTGAGCACAGGAAGCACAGCGCTGGAGCGGCGGTGGCAGGAAGTGACCTCACACAGGCTGCTGTTACCTTCTGGGCCAGAGTCAGGTCCTCCACCAGGTCTCGCTCCCCCTGAGCCAGCTCGAATATGACCTGAACAAGAACGGAGGAGCAGCGTGAGCGTCTGACGGAGGCGGGTCGTGAACCCGCGCAGAGCGGACGTCGAGCCTCACCTCCTGTCGCTTTATCTCTTTGGGGCTCAGCGTTCGCGTCCCGGCTCCCAGTCGCACGTCGAACGTCTCGCTCCACAGTTTGCTGTCGCGGCGTTTGGCGGCCGGCGCCGCCGCGGAGGAGGAGGGGCTGGAGACCACGCGGGTCCTCACCACGGAGGAGGAGGAGGAGGAGGAAGAGGAGGAAGAGGAGGGGGGCGGTGGCGTCTCTGTCGCTCCGGAAGCTGATGGAGCGCTGGCGCCAAAGCAGAGGATCGGGTTCAGACCGTGAACGTGTCGCGTGATCAGAAGAAGCTGAATGACGGCGCCTCACCTGCAGCGTCAGTCCGATCCGCTTCAGCGGCGCGGTTCTGACGGGCGGCAGCAGACCGGCCAGCGGCGCCACCCGGGACGCGGCTCTGCTGCGCTTGGTGCTGGGCTCCTGCAGGAGAGAGAGGCGGGTTCAGCTCATGGAGGCGGAGCCACAGACGGAGGTTCTGGACCGAGCCTGCGCTCCCTGAGGTTCTGATCCAACGCTGTGGTGACGCCAGGCTCCGTGTCTGTGGGCGAACGCCACCGGCCACTGACCTGGTTACTGACGCACAGGTAATCGATGTTTGCATGCAGCAGCTCTGCTCTGCAGCACACAGTCAGCTGAGCCGCTCAGTTTCCATCAGGTGAACTGAAAAACGAGCCCACTGACGAGTTATTTCTCCTCAAACAGAAACAGTTCCAACTCAGGCTTCAGGTCCCAGCGCTGATGACAGCATTTCTTATCTCATCTACAACATCTAAAGTCACACATGGACTGAACTGAAATATAAAATGCTCCCATTCAGTGCCTTTATCACTGACGCTGTAACAGGTTTGTGTGCGATGACGCTTTGTCTAACTCAGTCTGACAAACATCGATTGAGTGCAGTTCACCATCAATAGAGTTGTTGCCTAAAAACGCTGCAGCAGCGACCGACTCTTAAACCGCGAGTCAGGATTCACACAAACAAAACCCGGAGCTGAAACACAAGACGGCAGCAAACGCTTCTGTGTTAGAAACATGTGAAACGGCCTTTACAACAAAGGATTTCAGTGAAGCAACATTAGCATTAAACAGTTGTGACTGTTCACAGCTGCCACTGTCACGATGTAGAAATGTGGGATTTGAACCCATGAGTCAAAAGGACTCACTCTCGTCAGGACTCGAGGCTTAAAGCACCACGCAGCTGCTTCGTCACCAACACCACAAACAGTAACAAAGGGTCAGAGCTCCCACCAGTTCCCACCAGACAGCTGCTGAAGAGGCGCCTACTCCTCATCATGACGTCCATCTCACCTCCACCCGTTTTCCCATGATGCTTCTCTCCCACAAGGTCCAAAAGCTGCACAGCTCCACCGAGCTTCCGGCCTTAAAACGTCCAATCACCATGTGCTCGCTGCACATCTGGACCTCTCCCAGCAGTTCACACTGGGGCTGTAGTGGATAATGAACCCTGGGCGGGTTTATTCTGGGTTCTGTCTGACTGAACGCTGAAATCCCTCCTCGAGGTCTGTGGCGCTCACATGGTCGCCTCCCTCTGTGTTTTTAAAGCTCACTCGTGCGTTCGCTCCCTCTCTCTGACTCACGTGTTCGCTCCCTTCACTTCCTTCCTCTCCTCCTCCCTTCTCTCTGTACCTTCCAGACCAACAATGAATTGATCACTGATTAAAATGGGACTTGATTTGCTGGGAGGGGCCCCGTCCCAGTAGGTGGTGAGGTGGTTCCCACAGACCCCCCCGTCTCCAGGTTTCCTTGGAATTGGCTGCAGACGTCATGAACACAGGAGGAATATCTACACTGATGCACTGATTCACTGCAAACGACAGGAACAGAAATCTAAACTACAGGACAGAGCTAAAGTCTGGAAACACCCTCTCATTCAAAGAGTTTCTGTGCAAAACGGTAGAACCAAGATTCATATGTATGTGCAATAACCCTCCCAATGAGCTCATACTCACTCCACCTGTAACGGATTGCGTTGAACTGTGGGAACACGACCTGTTCTGTCGCTGTTTTCTCTAAATCTCTACTTGCTGTTGTGTGGAGCAATTTCCCCACTGTGGGACTGTTAAAGGTTTTCTTTTCTTTATTTGTTATGACTATGAAAACTGAGGGCATCCAAACTATGAATTAACACCTGTGGAATTAAATAAATAAAGGGTGTGAAACAACTGAAAATATGTCATATTCCAGGTTTTTCAAAGTCGCCTTTTGCTTCCATTAATGCTTTGCACACTAATTTCACACTCTCTTGATGAGCTTCAAGAGGCCGTCACCTGAAATGCTTGTCACTTCACAGGTTCACACACACAGGTGTGGCCTGTAGGTTTCTTGCCTTATAAATGGGGTTGGGACCATCAGGTGGATGCACAGCTGATAGTCCTACTGAATAGACTGTAAGAATTCGTATTATGGCAAGAAAAAAGCAGCTGTAAGCTATAAGTAAAGAAAAAGGAGTGGCCGTCATTACTTTAAGAAATGAAGGTCAGTCAGTCCGAAAAATCTGGAAAACTTTAAAAGTGTCCCCAAGTGCAGTCACAAAAATCATGATGTGCTACAAAGAAAGTGTCTCACATGCAGCATGCAACTGCCCCAGGAAAGAAAGACCAGGAGTCACCTCTGCTGCAGAGGATGAGTTCACCTGAGTCACCGGCCTCAGGAATCACAGGTTAACAGCAGCTCAGGTCAGAGAGCAGGTCAATGTGACACAGAGGTCTAGCAGTGGACACATCTGTAGAACAACTGTTATGAGGAGACATGAAGCAGGTCTTCATGGTAGAATATCTGCTAGGAAACCGCCAAGACTTGTTTGGGCTAAAAACACTGGGAATGGACATTAGACCAGTGGAAATCTGGGCTTTGGTCTGAGTCCAAATGTGAGGTCTTTGGTTCCAACCACAGAGAAAAGGTGAACAGATGGACTCTACACGTCTGGTTTAGTTGACCATGATTTAGTTTTCACCAGGACAATGACCCCAAACACACCTCCAGGCTGTGAAAGGGCTGCTTGACCCAGAAGGAGAGTGATGAGGTGCTGCATCATGACCCGGCCTCCACAGTCACCGGACCTGGACCCAATGACCTGGGGTGAGATGGACCACAGAGTGAAGGCAAAAGGGCCAACAAGCGCTGAGCATCTGTGGGAACTCCTTCAAGACTGTGGAAGTCCAGTTCAGAGCACTGCCTCGCAGCTCATCAAAAGAATGGTTTAAGAGAATGCCGAGTGTGCAAAGCAGTAATCAAAGCAAAAGGCGACTTTGAAGAACCTGGAATATGACATATTCTGTTGTTTCACACTGTTTTGTTACGGATTTAATTCCACATGTGATAATTCATAGTTTTAATACCCTCAAATCTACAATTTTTTCAAACTTTTGGTCTGTTCTTTATATTAAATAAATATTCATTTATTTTAAGGGTATTCATTAAATTATGAGACTAGCCTCAAAACTAGGTGACTGGGGACTGTCAGTGAGTGAGTGAGTGAGTGAGTGAGTGAGTGAGTGAGTGAGTGAGTGAGTGAGTGAGTGAGTGAGTGAGTGAATGAGTGACTGACTGAGTGGTTGCCTCGTTTGAGTGTAACCTGGAAGAAGCTCCATCTTATGTGTGAGTGAGTGAGTGAGTGAGTGAGTGAGTGAGTGAGTGAGTGAGTGAGTGAGTGAGTGTATTCATTTCTCACAGACCTACACCCTAGAGCGTAGAGACGGGCGTAAGGTGTGACCTCATGACTGGTTTTATGACCTTCCAGTTTATTTTATGACAGCAGCTCCTGACGTCACCTTTGAGCTGAAGTAAACGACAGCTATTGTGCGTTTACATTTGTGCTTTTGTGAATGTGCAAAGAAAACATTGATGCTTCCTGCTGCTGGAGCTACTGGTGGCGCTGGGATGTCTCATCAGTAATCAATGTCAATCTGCACTGTAATTAATGGAGAGAGCAGCCTGCAGGCAGCACAGCTCTGCTACGTAGCAGCTGTGTCGATTCACTTTAAACATTTACCCCAAATATAAGGCAGCGTAATAAGAAAGGGCCTCGTGTTTGTACTGGAAGAGTCTTTACTTATTTCTATCACTGAACGCTGATAATTACGGACCCATTGTAAACGGCTCAGGTTTGGTTTTATTGCTCTCTGGTCCAAACAAAGACAGCGTTGCTGCACATGTACAGAACCTGTGTCGTGACCTGTGAACCTTAAATCAGTTAAAGTGGGCTCCAGGCCCAGTTCAGCACCAGAACAATACGAGTGCATGTGAGTCACTGACTCCTGGGAGTTACAGTAGAGAAACAATGGAGCGTCCTCTCTTCCAGGCTCATTATCTGCCTCAAACAAACTAGGACTGATGGTGTTTGGGTCTGTTTGTCACAGTGCAGCGTATCCACCAGGCTCCACATCCTGTGTTAGTCTGAGCGGAGGGGGAGCCGCCCGGGAAGGAACAGGCTGCGGGCAGGGGGCTAAAAATAGGAGGAGGGGTCCATATGAGCACTGACAGGCAGAGACGCACACGTTACTGTACAGGAATCACAACACGTGGTGGTTTCAGGGTGATCTCTCATCCAACGCGTGTATTGTTGTACCTGTCAGAGCTCCAGCCTCTGACCCACATCAGCAGAAGTGGTGGACGTGATGGATGCATTGTTGTTTTTTCCTGTGTGCGCTGAGAAGATTTTTACATTCTTGGAAAATGTATGTTGGAGTGTTTGGACAGGTTTAAGCAGGCAAACTATGCAGAATAACTCTAAATTCAGTAGGCTGTGGTCCAGTGTGTGTGTGTCTGTGGGTGAAATAATCGCATGAACCTAATTAATGACCCACTTTCAGCCACTCGTCTGTACAGCACATATTGTTATTCTGCTCATATAATGGGAACGTGTAAAGGAGTTGGTGTTCCCACCCCTCATGTCATTGCTTGGAAAGGCCAGCAGGGGGCAGTGCTGCAGACATGACACGGGTCAGTGAGTAACTTCAGGTCACTGCTGAAGCTTCCTGTCCAGAGTGCGTTAATGCAGAGTGTATTCCTGCAGCACTGACTGACAGGAGCATCAACCACCAGCACAAAGTAACTTAAACCAGCTCCACCTTAGAAAGTAGGGACGCATCAGTATAAATGTATCTGCTGCAATAGATATTTATATATTTCAGTTCAACTGATGCTAAATTAGAAAAGTGTTGAGTTCATTAATAATATTGGTTCACAATAATTATATGGGTTTAGAATTAGTTACTCTGTGAATCTACTCTTACATCTAGCACCCAAACAGGCCGACCTTAAACAGACTGTAACAGGGAGGTGTGAGCTGTAGCTCTCACTGTTAAAGCAGTCGGCCATGTTTGCAGCACACAGACAAAGCGGAGCCAAACTTACGTTGATGTCCAGGCTGCAGAGGCTGAGGGAGTCTGCATCCCTGCTGGCCTGCTTCCGCTTCTTCTGCAACACAGCACATTCACTCTGTTACTTCAAGGCTTTCATTTGACACAAGGACAAAAAGGAAGGATGGATGAAGAAAGGCAAGAAAGCAGAGACAGGACGGGAACTCAGTGCACGGCTGTTCATTCATCATCATTTAAACATTTCATGAGTGAATGACACAATTTAAGAATTTGTGTTAAACATCAGAAATGAAGTATGAAGTAGTAGTGAAAAACCTTGAATGTGAACATATCAGGACTAAATGTAGTTATTGTTTTATTTTATTCAGTGTAATAGTTTAAAATAGTTCTAAATGATCCCTGACACTTGTCTGTGGTAACCATAGCAACTAAGAGTTTCCTTGCAGGAAGTTGCACAGGTGCAACAACTTCCTGTTCGCTGCTATAACGACAGGAACAACAGGAAAAAATCAAGAATGAGAGGTCAGTGAGGACGAACAGCTGTGAGGAGAGGAGAGGAGAGGAGAGGAGAGGAGAGGAGAGGAGAGGAGAGGAGAGGAGAGGAGAGGAGAGGAGAGGAGAGGAGAGGAGAGGAGAGGAGAGGAGAGGAGAGGAGAGGAGAGGAGGAGGTGCAACAATAGCAGGAAGTCTTGTTTGTTCAGTGTGCTGTCGTCCGGACGTTACACAACCTCAGACACAGGGTCCATCAGCCTCCAGGAACCCACACAGTTCATCTGCAGCGGCTCTGTGACAACATGCTGCATGTCTGCAAGGCCTAGAGCTGAGGCTGGAACCTGCACCCCCCCCCCGCTCCTCACACCCAGATGAAACACAGCGACGCAGCTCCTGTGCCTGTGACCTGCACAGAGCAGCTGAACGGGCATTGAACAGAAGCAGCAGATGAGGCCAACTCACCTGATAGTAAACAAACAGGCAGCAGCCCATCATCAGGACCAGCTGCGTCTCCAGTCACAGCGACTCACATCAGCTCTGCTCTCCTTCTTCTCCACTCATACTGCTATGCTCCTCTTTTAGCGCTGCTCCTCCTCGTCTCCTGCAGGTTCCCTCCATGAATGACGGCTCCTCTCCTGAACCTCCTCTCCTGAAGCTCCTCTCCTGAAGCTCCTCGGGTGAACCTCCTCTCCTCCTCGATCCTCCCTCTCCTGGCTGTTCTCTACGTTCCTCTCCCACTGCCTGCTCCCGTCTCCTCAACCTTCTCCAGCTCTGAGTGAATCTACAGACCCTCAAGAACAGGAACTCTTCACAATGTGTGTGTGTGTGTGTGTGTGTGTGTGTGTGTGTGTGTGTGTGTGTGTGTCCACTCAGTTCCCATTGGACAAACAGGAAGTGACGGCCGTCAGGGGAAACCGCTGGGCTATAATTAGGAGCTGCAGGAGACACTGAGACACCAGAAGACGCTGAAGGAGAGAAGCAGCGCATCCTTTCTGTAAACATCACACGTTGGTGACATTGTTTTTCTCAGGTACAGTGCCTTTGCAAAACTACTCACTCCCTTTGACCTTTTACCTAATTTGTTACATTGCAGCCTTAAGTTCAATGTTTTGTTAATGTGACCCTAGAAAACACTGCCATGAAGACCAATGAACTCTTCAAACAAGTAAAGGACAATGTTGTTGAGAAGTACAGGTCAGGGTTAGATTATAAAAAATATCCAACTCTTTAAAGATCACCAGGAGCACCATCAAATCTATCATAACTCACTAAAGAACAGGGCACAACAGCAGATCTGCCAAGAGACGGACGTCCACTAAAACCTAGGGACCGGGTGAAGAGAGCATTAATCAGCACCATCAGACCTATGGAAACGCTGGAGGAGCTGCAGCTTCATGACCACAATAAGGCCATTACTTTCAGCAAAAAAAACAAAATGGCACCTTTTGAGTTTTTGAGCATGTGGGAGACTCATGACTCATACAGGATGCATGAAGGAAGGTGAAGAAACACTGTCCAGCACAAATCCAACACATCACATCACCCAAAGAACACCATCCCCACAGGGGAACATGGTGGAGGCAGCATCGTGCTGTGGGGATGGTTTTCAGGGAAACTGGTCAGAGTTGAGGGAAAGATGGATGGTGCTAAATACAGGGATACGTTGAAAACACCACTGTGTGTGATCTGAGGCTAGAATGGAGATGGACAATGACCCCAAACACAGCTACAGCAACACCTGAGAGGTTTAAGGAGAAACGTGTGAACGTGTTGGAGTGGCCCAGTCAAAGCCCAGACCTCAAACCAATAGAAAATCTGTGTCAGACTTAAACACAAACCACACAAAATGAAAATGAATGACTTCCATAGTTTCTCCAGGACAGAACAGCACATGCTCAGAATGAACTTGTGGATCTTTGTTGATTTCCCCCATGAAGCTTTGTTCAATCATGATCACATCAACACCACATCAGAGGTTTGGCATCTGCAGCAGTGAAGAATCAGACCCTGGGTCTCTGACTGTTCTACGTGACTCAGCGTGGCTGTGTCAGTTTACAGGACAGGAGAATCTACAACACATTGTTTAATTACACCTGACCTTCTACCTGCACAGACAAAACAACATGTTGATGCCGCTGTAGTATTTTAATGTGTGTGTCTGTGTCTGTGCAGCACTTGATGGTTTTGTAGTGCGACCATAACACATGAGCTCCTCTTACCCCTCTGAGGGACCAGCCATTAGGAGAGAGAAGAGAGAACGAGGACGTCTTCTTCTGGAGCTTCGACCTGATGAGAGGACATAAAGAAAGTCAGGTGGAGGCAAGAGAGACAAAGAACGGAGGAGGAAAAGGATAGGAAGAGGTTTAAGTGTAGAAAGTCCAGCCTCCACTCAGAATCTCTGCTCTGAGAATAAACGCTTGTTCAGTTTTAGGTTTGACCACAGCTCCACCTGATGGTTTCTACTGGTCAGTAGAGGCTGAAACCAGCTGAGCTTAAAGAGCTATGAAAATAAAAAAATGACAAACACATTGACTGACTGTAAAAAACTGTGAAAAAATAATGTTAAGTTCAAACATGTCACTGCTTTGTGTAAATGGTGTGAATATAATCATCATCAGCCCTGCGATGGACTGGCGACCTGTCCAGGGTGTACCCTGCCTCTCGCCCGTAGCCAGCTGGGTTAGGCTCCAGCACCCCCGTGACCCCACATATGGGAATAAGCGGTTTAGAAAATGGATGGATGGATGGATAATCATCATCACTCAAAACAGTCTATTGAAGGAAATATGAGAAAAACAGCAGTGGCTTAAACCCTTTTTCAAATCAGACGTTTGCTGTGGTTGATTTGAGTTTCGATCATGTTCATGTTCATGATGATGATGTTTGTTCTATTCACTAGAAAGTCTTTGGACTTTTTATTCACAATGAAGCACAAAGCGAGAAGCAGAACTGAGAGACAGTCTAAGAGGAAGAGACACAAAGGTCAAAAATACCAGAGGCTGTAAACAAACACTAGTGTTTCATCACACCCACGTCTCTGATCCTGTTACGCTGTCACCTCAGCTGCAACAAAAGGCCTGCGTCCACTGGGTGGAGTCTCTGCCTCTGACTATGATTCTGTCTCTGACTCTGAAACTGACTCTGACTCTGATTCTGTCTCTGACTCTGTCTCTGTCTCTGACTGTGTGTTTCTTGCAGCGTTTGCTCTCATTCCTTCAACCCTTTGTTTTTGTCAGTGAAGCAGAACTGTTTTTCAGACCAGTGTCTCACTGTTTTTTAAATGATGACTCAACCATGACAGGATCCTCTGGACGCCTGGTGTCAACAGCCTAAGCTACGTGACGACATGTCACAGGAATTAGAAGAGATCGCCTACAGGTGCACGTCAGCGCTGGAAACCTGTTTTAAGTGAAGAGATGAGCTGCAGTGACGCTGGAAATATGTTTAAGTCACATGAAAACCATGTCAGACAATTCTGTCCACTCTCTCAGAGAAAGTCTCATTTCTCCTCATGCTTTGCTTGATGGAACTGAGATTACATCATCAAGCCTCCCGCTGACGTCACCCAAAGCATGTTGGGAAAAGCCATGACAACATAACATAATAACAGCATTCTTTCAGAAGAGGAAGGTTCAGATTCACCATCGTTTGTGAAACATTCACATTCACTGTCCATGTGATTCACAGCTGATGGAATCAACCAGTCGTGAAATTTCTCTGCCTCTGAGCTTTTGTGCTGCTTTAATCTACAGTTAGTGGCTTTGTCTTAATCCAACTGAAAATATGTCTCACTCTGCAGCAGATGAAAACACAGCAGCTAAAATCAACAGAGGGTTGGAAGTCTTAGAAAAGTCTCACTGGACTCTCTCTCACCTCGATGCAAATGTGTGTGGGTGGAGTCAGGCAGACGCACAAATGTTTGTGTCTGAACGAAGATGCTGCTGCAGTAAAAGTTCTGACTGTGAGTGACAGCGTTCAGAGCTTTAACACAAAACAAAGACGACAGGAGCAAAGAGAAACAGCTGTTTTAATATGTGCTTCACCATGTGACTCATTCCTGTTCCTACAAGTTACCATGGATTTTCCACACACATGTTACACACACACACACACACACACACACACACACACACACACACACACACACACACACACACACACACCCTAACGTGAGACGCTTGTCGTGGAGTGATGTCATGTTCAGGAAACGCTGCTTCAGCCGTCAGAGGAACCAAATGACCTCTGACCCCTACGAGAATGAGCTGGTCCCAGGTCAGTAAAACACACCTCAATCTAGACAATGAGTGAGGTGGAGGAAGGTTAGAAAGTGAACAACGAAGCAGCTGGTTTAGATGCGTTAACCTGTGTTCATCACATAACTGGATCAGACACAACCTAATAAACTCACATAATGTATTAGTTTTGTTATTTATAATCGGGGCTGAGGAGTGTGAGGAGAAACAGACAGAAGCCCATTAGCTTAAAACAACACAACGACCGGAACCGGCCGATCTGGATCCACTCACCAGTAACAGTTCACCCACTTAACCCCCCACAGTCACAGATCACCTGTTCAGTACCTTAAACTACCTTAAATGAAAGGCAGCAAAACCCGACTGAACAGACAACAATTCGCCTCTTTGCTGCCGGACAAATGAACAGTTTTTATACCGATCAAACAAACAACAAATACTACATAAAAACAACGCATCTCCATCAGGAGCATCTGGGTCACAACAAAAAACACATTCTACACTATTCTACGAGCAAAGTGTCACAGAGCGTTCAGACTGGACACAACAGAATTCAATGTCTGACTTGTGCAACAACGGAAGCACGAGCAGCAAATGGAGCAGATTGACATTTAATGAGGATGGTGTCGACCTGCGTGGCCGCGTTGGGTCTGAGTTCTGACCCGGACGTGCAGCAGCGTCAGCCTGTGGTCGGCACCGGCAGCGCCGTCACACAGTCTGACCGCGGCTCGTAGAACCAGCTGAGCAGCAAAGCACCCAACGCGAGTAGAGAGAGGGAACAAAGGAGCTGTGAACGTCACAGCGGCAGAACCGCATTCCTCCACCGCGACGGAGCCGCTCCACCTCCTCACCTCCTCGCCTCCTCCTCCACCACCTCCTCCACCTCCTCCATGGCCTCCACCTCCACCTCCCAGCTGCTCCTGCACTCAGCAGTCACTGTCTGTTTGAACCTGGTTCACGTCTCAGCGGGAGCTGATGAGCAGATCCGGTGTCGTGTGTAATCACGACAGAACTGACGGGAGACTTCCTCTGTGGAGTCACTTCCAGTGGAGACGCCACCGTCAGGACAGGAAGTGCCGACAGAAACGCAAACTAAACACCAGGAAACGCACTAAACACACAGTTACAATGCATGTGGGCACTGATGGTAACTGATGGTAATTCATATGTAATTATTGAGTCAAGATGGAAGAAATGTCAATGTAAAATATAAAGTATGTCAATATAGTGTAATTAATTACAATTGAAGAATTGCTGGATGTGGGATTTGTTGGGTTTAGTTGTATCTTAAGTGCCTTGAGAAAAATAAATAACATGATATTTGTCTTTATATTAAAAGGAGGCAAATTAAACTTGAGCAAATGACGTCCAGCAACATTCTTTTCTGAAGTAAACCGAACTAGAACTGAAGGCGTCCTTAGTTGCAGAACTATTACCACCAACATGGCGACAGCATGGTTTGGTGACGAGGTTATTTTAAACCTTTAAATTACAGCAGCAGCAGCTTCCTGCCGCTTCCTGACGTCTCCCATCCTGTCAGTTTAAGTGTCTGTGTCTGGTCTCACACAGCGACGCACCGATGACGTCACCTGGAGGACGACGCTCACATCATTAACATGTGTCTCTGTCTGTGTCGCTGAACTTAGCCTCAAACCTGAACTCAGTCAGGGTCTCGGACCCCCGGGACCCAAAAGGTCCAGATTAGATGTAACTGATAGAAAACCCTCAGTTCACTCAAACCAGCGCAGACTAAAACACATCAACAGGCATCAAGTCTTCCGCCAATTTTTCATCAATATGTTTACAATTATTTTCAGTTTGTATACGATTTCAAAAAGGCTGAATAATGATGGTTAAAAGCATCTGTTTGAAATTAATCGAAAAGAAGAAATGTACAGTTGAAGCACAACAGTTTGAAACAAAAAACTTCTATTGGCTAAAATCGAATGATCCAACTTTACAGGTTGTTACTTGTTGGTTCATTAGCCTGATAATAAACATTTCTGCCTCAGGGTCATGGTGTGTGTGTGTGTGTGTGTGTGTGTGTGTGTGTGTGTGTGTGTGTGTGTGTGTGTGTGTGTGTGCTACAGTCTCAGGCAAACTTGTGACTCACTGAGCTGCTATAAAACCTCTTTTGTTTTCTTCTTCTCCCACAAACACTGATTCTCATCTTCATGAGACGGAGCTGCTTTGGCTTCATGCAGATGTAAATAACACACACACACACACACACACACACACACACACACACACACACACACACACACACACACACACACACACGCACACACGGCTCTTTACCGTCACACCTGCCGGTCTCTCACCTGGAACCCCGCTCACATCCATCACCTGGCTGCATCGGGCTGCAGCTCCTCCAAACGATCCTCCGCAGATCCACAATCACGCAGACAAAAGCAAACAATCAAACTAACGCACGCGTCGACCGTTTCCGGCTGATGGCGCCGCTCCGCACAGTCAAAGCCAACTTTTAACGCCTTAAAGCAAAAGTAAAAGTCAAGCTGCGCTTCCAAAAGTTGAGCTCAGCAACAAACCGAACTGCGGTGATTTAATCCTCCTTTCATTTGAGCGAGAAGTCGCGTCTCCGTCCGCACCTTCAAAATAAAAGCACAGTTTTATTGTTTATCGTTAAGTTGGTGTGTGTGTGTAAGAATCACCCATTTAGAATTAGGTCATTACAATTAAAAAGTACAATCTATACACAAGTATATACTAAATATACACGTGGCTCAAAAGTGAAATCTAAATAAAAAGGAGGCAGAAGAGCCAAAGACACAATAAAACATAAGAAACGACTATGAAGACAAGTGGAACCAGCTCAAAGCTCTGAATAACATCAGATGATACTCAGGATTTGTGATAAAAAAAGTAAACAGGAAAACAAAAGATGACACAGTCTCTGAGTGTCTGCAATAAACTTGGTGCGTGTTGGTTTCCAGAGGTTAATGCATCCAGGAGAACGTGCTTGCTGTGCTTTTATTTTGAAGGCAGACTGACTCTGTGCCTTTGAGCCACTGTGTGAGTTTTAGACGCTCCTGTTGTTTTAGGCTCCAACGCTTCACAGCTCAGCCACTGAAGAGCTGTCGGGTGGTTTTTATATCAGGGACTTTCTGTTTGTGTCAGAAAGTCAAACTTGCCGTGAGACATTACCTGCACAAACACATTTGTGTGTACGGTTCAACATGCATTTATTACTTTATGCCTCACGTTAGTTTTAGGTCATGATTGACAACTAGAGACTGATTACGAACATAAACAAGGGATTTATTACATGGGTTTGTTTGTTTCCTACATTAAAGTACTTTAAAACAGTACATTTCTAAAATGACAATGTAGAAAAGACAAGAAAACAGTCTAACCATATAAAAGTATAAAGTAAAATGCTGACCCGTCCCTCACAACAAAGTCAAACCTGCAAATGGAGCAGAAGTTATGAATCTGCCTCCAGCTGCAACGTTTGAGGCAGGAAATACAAGGACACGCAACTCCAGCTTTGATCTACAACAAAGGGACCATGAGCCAAAGTCAAAATCTATAAAACGTGGAAATTATTTAAATAAGAAATCTCAATGCAAAAATATTTACTAAGACACATTAATGGAAAATGAATTTAGACTTATGTCACAAGAAGCAAACATTCTACTGCAAAGCTGTTAGAAAAGGATTACAGCGCATTACAACATGCTAAATAATAAGTACAATTCTGTATTTTGAAACAGTTTTCATTTTGTAAACACGTCACCTTCTCAATTTTAAATGCTATTTAACTGAATGCCATCAGCTGCTGTACAACTACCGATGCTTTCATGCTACTTGCTTCGAATCATTGTATCGAATCAAATATTTAGAAAAGATTTATACTGATAAAATGTAGCTTTTCTATTAGTACTAAGATGAAAGCATCCCTTTAAAAACAGGAGCAATAGATAAAACAGGGTCAGAATTCATTGATGAATAAGAGGCTTTCCCCAAAGTATTAATGTGTCTTCAGTCCTAAATATGGTAAATAACAGCAAAACTCCTCTGGAACTGTCTTGACTCCGCCTTTCTGTGTTTCATGCCGTGGTTCTGAGCATCAACCTATTAATCGGTCCATCAGATTCAGTCTTTGGTTTGAGCTGGTGCAGTTTGCCATCGCCTGGAGTTTTTCCAGGCAGCATGACCAGGGTGGAGCGGTTACCATGGTGACTGGAATGGTGTCCTACCCCTCGTGTGTACCACTGTTACTAGGGTTAATTGTTTTAAAACACACTGATTGACACCTAGAACTAGTGTTCAACCTCGGTGGGTACCATAGTAACGACAGCTGCTCTGCTGCTGCCACAGTCACCACCAGCATCTGAGAATGTACATGCTTCCCTAAGTGAGCCACTCCAGGGTCCTCTCATCACCCTAGTTCTGTGTGAATAACAGCGCCTCAGGTCCAAGGACACCACAGGGAACATCCCTGTGCTCAGCTCCGCTACAACGAGGCCACGGCAGCGGGTCCGTCGCTCTGCTGCAGCTGGTGGTGGTGGAGCTCAGCTTTGCAAACGGTGGCGGTGCTGCGTAGGAGGGATGTGACAGCAGGCGGCTCCTCGTCCCCTGAAAGAGACACAGCAACGTGTGACTGACCTGTTGGGTTTCATTCAATTTAACAGTTTCCACAAGAAAATACGGAGAATTTGTCACAAGACACATAATTATACACACAAATAAAGACATTATTCTCTAAATGTGTTAGTAAAATGTTCTATCTGAGCCAAACAGCCAGACTCACCCAGCCCAGAAGAAGATGATTCACTGTCGGCCAGGGAGGACGAGTCAGCCTGGTCATGAGAGAGTCCCTCCATCAGGGGAATGGAGAGCTCTGAGGAAGGGACGGATGAATCATAGATGCCGGAGTCACGGGGAGGCGGAGCCTCTGGAAGAGCTGGACGGGCTTCCTCTGCCTGCAGGGGGACTGAGGAGAACGCCTCATCCTGGAGTATGGAGGGAGCAGAGGCAGAGGAGGAGGAGGAGGAGGAGGAGGAGGAGGAGGAGGAGGACTCCTCTGGTAATAGTCCAGATATTCCAGATATGGACCTGAAGAAGCGGAAAAGCAGCAACTGTCAGAATGATGTCTAAAATAGACAGGAACCCAGGTTTTAACACTGGGGTCAAGACACAAATAAATACTAAAAGGCTTAAACAATACAAGAGAAATGTAACTTTTATGCATAAACGATGTTGTTTTACACCTTCCTTCACCTTGAATTAGGTCCCAGCATTGACAGAGAACAGTGAGGTGGGCCGGCACTGGGACTGGGACAGGGACTGTGGCTGGAGCCGGAGCTCAGCAGCACCGTGTTTCTCCTCACGTCTTCATCCCTGCTCTGAAGCGATGGGGTCCTCACCAGCACCTTATTTATCCCCAAACTGGAGGCACACCTCTGCTCAGGCTGCGAGGAGGAGGAGGAGGAGCGGGGAGGCTTCTGAGGAGAGCTCGCAGACGGGGCGGGTTGGAGAGCGGGGTGCTCCGAGGAGCAGGAGGAGGAAGAGGAGGCTCCTGCAGGACCCAGCTCCTTCTCAAACCAGTCCGGGTTCTGGCTGATGTGCTGGTGCATGTTGCAGATGGAGACGTAGAGCGAGCGTCCGGACTTACTTCTGAAGTAGTTCCTCCTGGAGACATTGAGAGGCTGCTGCTCCCGGTCGGCCAGGCTGGAGTGGAGCCGACTGAAGAGCTGAGGCAGCTGGTCCATCAGCTTGAACCTGGACCCGCACCACAGAAATCAATGTGACATCTCATGTTTTTACTGTGATGCTCTTTGTTGTTACATCTCTACAGTTCAGGGTTTCATGCTACATTTACCTGGGAGCCAGGCTCAGCATGGTGGGGATGTCATTTTCAGTGGAATAGTCGAAGTAAACCGTCATGTAGCGGCTCAACTCCTGAGCTTCGCTGTTATTGCTCTGCTTTGCCACGCGCAGCTTCTCAGCGATCATGGCCACGCTCACAACAAACAGGTCTCCACTGGATCCACTGATCTGAGAGCTGCCGCGGCCGCTGCTGCGGCGGCTGACGGGCGCCTTCCCCCTTCGGCTTTTCTTCTCCACGTAGTAGCTGCAGAAAGAGAACAGAGATTGTTAGAGCGACAACAATTAAAGGTTGTGACTTGGTTTCTTTACTTGGTCGAGCATCAATTTGAGATGAAAAAATGGCTATAATCAATAGTGTTTACATACAAAATCACCTATCATCTGCAGGTTTTAGTACGTGATATAGAACTTCAGGGATATTTATCATTACATCACCATCTACTGGCAGCTGGAGGAACAGCATTAGCAGGCAAGCAGCCTGGATGTAATGGAACAGCATTATGAGGCAAGCAGCCTGGATGTAATGGAACAGCATTATGAGGCAACCAGCCTGGATGTAATGGCACAGCATTATGAGGCAACCAGCCTACCGTAGGCCTTTGGAACAGACGGTGATGATGAAGTTGGCTTCATCTAGCTGCCGGCTGAGCCATGACATCTGACCCTCTTTGCACATTTCCAGGTGTTCCCACAGGTCCAGCACGACCTTAACATGAGCCAACAGGGTTAGATACAGTACATATACAGTATATGCACATTTTATCTGGTTACCATTGAGGCGTTTTGAGGCTGTTGGTGCTTCTCACCTCACAGTTGCAGAAGTCCTGAAGGAAGTAGGCAAAGCTCTGTATCACACTGATGTGTTTGGGGCAGTCTCTGTTAGAGTAACAAATGAAGACTTTGGGCCGGGGCCACGGCCGCTCCGTGTTCAAGGCTGCACCGTGATTGGACGAGTCACTGCTCTCCTCGTCCAGCTGGCTGTAAATGTTTTCTGACAGGAGAGAGAGCAAACGGAGAGGAAACGGGAAGGTTTAGTGCGATCCTACATGCAGTTTTCAAACACTAATGTGCAGAAGATTCAACAGGAAGTGTGTTCATCCACAAATTCTCTCATTACTCAGCCTGGGTCATAAAATCGTCCTCAGAGATAAGAACACTCAACAAGTTTGTTTCACTTCAAATTGTGAAGAACAGACAGTTTTAGAGACCTCACCTTGCTGTTTATTGCGACACATGACAGTGAAGAGGGTGGCGAAGGCAGACATGATGACCAGCGGCACCGTGATGGCCATGGCACGGATGGGTCCCGCCCACGGAGAGTGAACTGGAGACAGACACCGTCAGCATGAGATACGCTGCTAAAGGTCACCTGCTGCTAAAATTCAGTGCTTTAATTAATGTCTGTGAATCTCACCCTG